>NC_136491.1:120870502-121005502 GCF_053919585.1 Euprymna scolopes
TCAAATTTTCACGTAAAGCGATTACGACCAAATCAATCTCAAATAGTAACAAATCAATTTACGAGTGCTTAAAAATATTTACTGATCGAAGACTACTACATTTAAAAATGTAAACAATGCATTTCTAGATGCATCTCTACAAAACTCAGTTCTGGTTTACTGCGTTTCGTATGCTTTCGTTTCGTTTCTTTCATGTTCCCATTTTTCCAATTTCATTGCGATTGTAATCATCGTTACGATATAACTCAAAGCAATATGGATTTCAATACCGATGCTGTTTTTATCACAAACAAGGTGTTTCCTTTTTTGTAATATTTACTTCAATATCTTAGGACTTTACTGTACTAATTATCTTTGAATTATGCACAGAAACTTAATATTTATCTCCAAATGCATTTTACATTAGGTTCATTTAACATTTTACTGAATTGATTAGCTCGCCGTGAAAAAAAATTCTCGTAACTTTTTTCCTTATCATCAAATTCCTATTTCAGTCGCCTAAATTACTCAGTGTGAAAAGAGCTTAGGAATTTCTGCATAGAATGATACGCCGGTACATTATTACATTACGCCAAAATCATCGTTCACATTCCACATGTCGACTTCTATAGGTTTCCGGGTATGCTGACACGGTTACGGATTGTTTTTTAAGAAAGCTGTTCTTAACATGGGGAGGTTTGGGTTGTCTATTCCGAGACCCGTTTATTTGGAAATTTTTCCATTTAATTAATGAGAACGAGCCTGTTTTCCATGAAACATTTTCGGTTATTACAAACAGAAATTCACAAGACATATTCATCAGGGTTTAAACTGAGCGAGCGCCGTTTGAATACCGAAACAAAACCAAAACATTTATCGTATAAAAATTTATCAAATATAATTGGACAAACATTTAGCGGAAAATTTGCGTCAAAAACTTATAATTTTAATACAACAATTTTGTCATGAAAGCAATATTGAATTTTTATAAATTAGTTTTTTTTTTTATTGTTAACTTGGAAATGTCAACAACAAATCAATTGAAATGATTATTTTTTTATAACGGTGAAGTGTTTTTTTTTGGGGGGGAGGTAAACTGCAATCGTCTCCAGTTTTTTTTCCTTTGGGGAAATTCAATTTTGTCCTTAATCTTTAAATTCCTATTTCAGTCACCTAAATTACTTAGTGTGACAGGAGTTTAGGAATTTATTGCCAAACTTAAATATTATTTAAAATGAAATATTATGAATTTTAATAAAACAATTTGGTAATGAAAGCAACATTTTTTCTTTTTTTTTTCGAACAAATAAATAATTGGAAACGTTATTTTGAATTAAAGCAACTTTGAAAGGTCAACAACAAATTAATTTAAATGATTGTTTTTTCTTTTTTAACGGGGAATTGGGTTGTTTATTTATTATTTTTTTTTTAACGGCAATCGTTCTACAGTTCACATTTTGGGTTGTTTATTTCATGCTTCGACCATAGTCTACCCAGGATTTGCACAGAAGGTGCGTTAAATAAAATGGCGTCTCCAATTTCGGCAATAAAGTGTAGAAGCACGGTAATTCTTTGGATTATATTCGTTGGGGACACAATTTAAAATAAATAAAAAATTAAAACGGAACGAAATTTCAGTTTCCCTTCCATTTTTACAACAACCGAACAAATAAGGGGGATTGATTTACTAGGATTTTTATTAGAAGCTAAGCACTTATTAAAATTATTTTATTGTTGAATTTTTCGCATTTGTGGTTACATTTGTTAGTTGGTAATCTCTGATAGCCCACTGCAAAAATAAGAATGGTACTCATGCAGAATTTGACACCATCCCCTGATTCCATTTATGGTTAGGGTTCGACCGGCAATCACCGGATTCAACCGAGCGTTGTTTAAAGGTTGAAACACTAAATCAACATTTTATTTATTTTTAAAAATAATTAATTAATTAATTAATGATGGGAGTATTTTTATTTTTATTTTCTTAAAATCTGTTGACAAAAACATAATTTGTACATTCTCTTGAAAAAACAAAAACATTTTCTCTACTTTCACCTAACTATTTACAGTGTTCATATAAAGTATTCATCTTTTCTTTTTATAATAAAAATTCCGTTTGCAAAAAGAAACGTTTACTGCCAATTTTCTTTTTAAAAAAATAAGTACAAGTTTTCCTAAAAAGAAAATTAAAAAAATTTCCCCTAACAATTTATGGTAAAAAAGGAATCTTTTTTTGAGGAAACAAAATTGCAAAAAATATTAAAAGTAAATAAACAATGCAAAATGCAATTTTTCTTGAGGAATGTGTTCCATGTTAACAAACTGAGCCACAGCAACGCGTGACCGGGTACAGGTGGTTTGTTTATAAATCAAAGTACTTTCGACGTAATAATGTCTTCATCAGAATAGACACAGTTCTTTTTTATTTCTCCCTCGTGGCATGTTGCCATTAAGAAAAAACAGACCTGTTCGGTGTTATCAACGGTGATTTTTAAATGTACCTGTTGGGAGATACGCGTGGTCGCGCTTATAAAGTTATATGAATATGTTTTCTACGTGATAAAAGCGTTGTTTAAGTGTAAATTCAAAGTATAAGTTTAGTAAGCCAATTCAACGCAGATTAAAAAAACAAAAACAAATATTTATTTGTTTATAAATCAAAATACTTTTCAACATAATAAAGTCTTAATTGAGACAGATTTAATATTGGGAATTGTTTCAGTAGCTTTTCGGCCAATTAATGATTCATAAAAGTTGATTATTTTCAGATTTGTTATGATTCTATGTTTAATTTTAGTGTCTAATCTCTGTATTAATTAATATACAGTATTTCAATAAAAAATTGTAACATCTTATAAATGGTCGTACACAGATTTTCAGTTTATGTTAAATCCTTACATTGTTATTCCTTAAATCATATTACCTCATGCCCTAATGAGAGAGTTAAAGAAAGACAATAAATTTAATTCTTTAAGAGGAGACTTATGGGGATAATACAAAGCTTAACAAACTGTCTTAGAGCTTATACTGAAGTCATAATGCAATTAGATCCTAAAGTAAGATAAAAATCCAAGTTGTCTTCGACGGTCATACATCTAAACAATATGATATAAATGCGGGAGTACCTCGGAGGTCTATCCTTGGACGTTTATTATTCATGATATTCATAAATAACCTTCCTGATAAAATTGTTTCAGAGATGGGTATATTTGCTGATGACACTACTCTCTATAAGAGGCACGAGAGGAAAACAAATGAACTAATATCTAAGGAAATGACAGAAACACTAGCGGATGACCTCCAATCTGTAGTAGAATGGGGACAAAAATTGATGGTCACATTAATGCTGCCAAGACTAAACTGGTTTCCTTCAATAACTACAAGAAACCTTCTCTACCACCAATAGCAATGCCCAAGAACACATTAACTGAAGTACTGCCTTTAAACTCCTTAGGCTAACGTTTATATAGAACATGAACTGGAATAGCTACATTGGAGGCATTGTCAAGGCTGCTGCAAAGAAGGTGGTCTTTCTCTACCGTGCTAGAAAACTACTTACGCCTGAAAGTATCCTGCACCTCTATAAGGCCACCATTCGCCCATGTATGAAGTACTGTTGTCCCATGTGGGCTGGTGCATCTGCTGCTTGTCTCTCACTCCTGGACAGGGTACAAAATAGAGTCGCCAACCTGGTAGGTCCTGAACTGTCATTTAGGCTTCAGCCTCTGTCCCACCGACGAAATGTTGCATCCCTCTGCCTGTTCTATAAGTACCTCAATGGTGAATGCTCTGAAGAACTACAAGCACCTGTACACCATCGATGTGACTACCCCAGACAAACCCGACAAGCACCTAAATCGCACTCATTCACAGTAGAGGTCCCTAGGTGTAAGAAAGCCTTTTACTCCAATAGTTTCTTCCCCAGAACTGCTAGACTTTAGAACTCCCTTCTGGGATTCTGCTTTCCCAACTGTACGGATATCCAGAAGTTCAAGTGTAATGTAAAAAAAACATCTTGCTACTCATCTCCCTTCATAATGCCCTCGCAACTTATGTCACTGATAGTAGCCCCCTACTTCAAAGTAGCACTGTGCCTAGTGGGGTGAAAATTTATTAAAAAACGTTAGTATAGAAATATATATATATATATATATATATATATTCATTTATTAATAAGGGTATACATCAATTAGGGGTGTTTGGATAGTGAGATCTCTTTATACCATAGTATTTCGAAGCCTACTGCTTCTAATCAGAAGAGTAGAGAAGATGCTCGTGTTACAAGAAGGTTGCCCTTTTCTTGTAAGTAAGAAAAACATTAGATAAGTGAAAATGAGATTAGGATAGACCGAGATTTGAACTTTGTAAGCAAGGTTCAGAAATGGAATTTCGCATTGTTCAGGTTAACATAAAATAGTTTAGATATGTTGTTCTAAAAAGAATTTTAATTGTTCAATTCTTTTTATGAAAACTGAATTAAAATAAGGTCAGCTAGAAAATAATGAACAATGAAATTTAAATATGTTGAAAAATAGGCTAGGAAAAAAATAGGAGTGAGAATTCGTTGTCTGCAGAAATGGTTTGGAAACGTGCCGAACCATGCATGTTTAGGCCACGTTGGTCGATCACGTTGACACACGTATGACGTCATAGCAAAAATGAACTCTCAATATAGGAGCTAGTTCAGTCGAAGAAGGCGGAAGCTGGGCAGTCGGATAGAGAGAGCAGTCAGCAAAGGCAGTCAGAGAAGGGTCCTTTTAGAAGCGAAGGGAAAACCTTTAATCATGTAGAAACGACTTTGAATTCCTGGATGTCATCATCATTTCGACCGGTCAAATGGAATAAAAGAACATCTCATATTTTTGTAACTGTCGTCTTTGTGCCGTCTTTCTACAACAAAGGTAATGTGTAATCATGTTATATGAACTTTGTATTACCCACCCAAGTAATGTGTCCCATCTCATGTGTTATAAGAACTGATCACCCTCTTCCTCGTCGCTATCTGAGTTATAAGAAGAAACATCACAGAACGGTATAAATGTCTCTCTCCTCTCTCTAACGCCCCTCGTCAAATGAATGTCCCCATCCTATCTCTTAAAAAGACCCCACCCCTATGCAACACTCGGTAACATAATAGGGACGCGATATCTAGCAAAAGTTACATTATGAACGAAATAAATTATCGAGGCAGTTTTGGGGAAATAAATCGATTTCTGTGATAAGGGAAAAGTGTAGTTTGTAATATATAATATAGGTAGGTATATAGCATATCTCTCATAGTGGATTTAATGCATGGTGTATAGTATGTGTGTTTAAACTATCGGGAAGAATATAGGTAAGTTACTTGAAAGAGGTTTCTTATTATCAATATGTGTAAATGTGTTCTAGCTATGGAGGAGGTTGACATGAGGAAGAGGGTTTATGCTATGTCAGTATTTTTAGCAGGAGTATCTTGGACTATAATAGCACTTCAAATGTATATAAATTATTAGAAATAATAGTCTGATAATTAATGTGAGGCGATGAATTATACGGGATACAGTGTACTAAAGTTTTTAATTAGTTAAAATAGAGGATAAACCTATGGTAGAATAATGGGATAAAATACCAAGGGATGGATGGGGTGGATAGTTGTAAACATGTAAGAATTATAGAATAATAATAGGTAATAATAATTATAATGGATACCTCGTTATTAAATATAAAAGAATAAACAAATAATAAAAATATGGGAATAAAGTGGATAAAAAAGGAAAAAAATATAAGTATATAAAGATGTAAAGTCACAGAAAGAAAGAAGTAAAAATAAATAAAACGAAGATAGAAAAATAAAAGGAAACTCATAACTTTATTGGTGTTTGTTTTGTATTTTTTTAGTTTTAGGTGGACATATACACGTGCATACTGACAGACATCTGCCCTTCATATATAGATTATCGTTTTATGCTTGTATAATTCCCAGAGGCCATTGAGGAATGTCACATATTACGACTGAATAATTGCGTTAATTTATAAATATTTCAGTTACATTTATATCGAAATGTAATAAAATAGCCCGTTGTACATGAAAAGCTATCTTTCTCGTTCAACAAATCCGATTTTACAATTGATTATAGATTCGAATATCAGAAGGTGTATAAAGCTGCTTCAAAAATGTATCGACTATTCAACATCGTTCCATACGTCATCACACGCTTAGTAACCAATCAGATTAATTTATCACAGCTAACACTTAAATGGACACCATTCATTGGCTGTAACATTAACATCGCTCATTCGCCTTTAATGTCACGCATTTCTGTCATTTGTAATACACAATGCACTCACTGAAAGGGTCAGGGAGTTGAGCAGTGACCCCGCTTCAATCGGACCACTGATCTTATGAATAAAACATTGATTTGGCATTTCTGTTGGATCTGTTCGCGTCAAACTTCCGTTTTGACCGAGAGAAAAATGGCGGCGATCCGAATACATCTGCCAACGCGATTGTTTAAATTAAACGTATGGAAACCAGACAGTTAATCTAATATACAAGGCGTTGAAATCTCGTTGGAAACTTCATAACGTTTTTTTTATTTTTGAAACAGAAACAATATGGGTGGAAGACAATAAAAAAAAATCAAATAAATTAGAATCAAATAACGCAATAATGCACATAAATGTTAACGGACCTGAATAAGATGCCTGTTATGTGAGTTTTTTTTTTAATTTTCCCCAAACGAGGCATTTTGCCACTGTGACGTAAGAAGTTACTCAGATAGGAGCTAAATTTAAAGAGAACAAAATGTCTGGAAAAGCAAAACTTTAGGAGAATAGAAAGTTGACATTGGGTTTACTTTCAAACTCTTGCTTTCCTTGTATTGTTGTTTAGTCCTCGTATTCCAAGAGTGATGTTTCTGACAAAGGGAGAAAGAATTTATTTTTTTGCTGGGCCGGAATCTATCTATCTATATAACACTTATTATTAGTTAATTTTGGAATTTTATGTATTTTTGTTCTATTTTAGTTTTTAGGTTCTTCCATCAAGTGGATTCAGTCTTTCTCTGGATCGATTTCCATGATATAAACGACGTTGGTTCACATTACCCTCAAATTTCTGCATGTTGTTGAAATAGAGTGACAATTCGAAAGACAAGCGGTCTGAAGTTGGAAATATTCTGAGATCCGAGAACTTCTATAGTTAGATTTGGATATGAAGTAATTACGTTGAGGGTCGTACAAATGCAGTACTTCATCAAGGACTAAAGAGAAATATGCGAATTTTGTAATCAAATTAAGATGAATTAGAGTGAATGGCGCAGAGAGAATGAAAATAAAAGAAGAAAAAAGAAAGAGAGGAAATGAGAAAAGATACTGGTTTACGGAAGTTGTCTAACTCTGCTCTCGTGAGGAGTTAACTATTTTTAACCATATCAGAAGTGAAAATGGTAATCATATTAAGTCCTATATCGTAACTTCTGTTGATAACTATCACTTCTGTTTGATGTCAGTTATTGTTGCATGTCTTAGAAAGCGACCGGTAAAAAACAGATATGGGAAGAAAGATCCAAATCCTAAAGGCAAACTTCACACTTTTACCTGTGACAATAAGATAATTTAGTCTAAAACGAATTGAGGCTCGAGCCCGAATGAATTCATTATCTTTCTATGGTATTAGTAAATTAGTAAAACAGTTGTTGATTCAAGCACCTTTACTCGACTGTGAAACCTCGAAGACAGGCAAAGCGTTGCTAATTCATATATGATTTCAAGTTCAAGTAATTGACTTCACATTGTATTATTTGGATTTTTTGAACTACTGTTCTAATCTTAAGATTATTTGAACTACTGTTCTAATCTTAAGATTATTTGAACTACTGTTCTCCTTAAGATTATTTGAACTACTGTTCTCATCTTAAGATTATTTGAACTACTGTTCTAATCTTAAGATTATTTGAACTACTGTTCTCGTCTTAAGATTATTTGAACTACTGTTCTAATCTTAAGATTATTTGAACTACTGTTCTAATCTTAAGATTATTTGAACTACTGTTCTAATATTAAGATTATTTGAACTACTGTTCTAATCTTAAGATTATTTGAACTACTGTTCTAATCTTAAGATTATTTGAACTACTGTTCTAATCTTAAGATTATTTGAACTACTGTTCTAATCTTAAGATTATTTGAACTACTGTTCTCGTCTTAAGATTATTTGAACTACTGTTCTAATCTTAAGATTATTTGAACTACTGTTCTAATCTTAAGATTATTTGAACTACTGTTCTTATCTTAAGATTATTTGAACTACTGTTCTCATCTTAAGTGTTATTTTCACAACGTTTCGATCGATGCAACCTCCGACCTTTATCAGGTGTATTTTGTCGAACGCGCGAATCTTCCTGTCCAACTCGGTAATCCTTCTGTCTAACTCTGGAATCTGAACGGAATTTCAAACGAAACCCTTTAATTAACTTCCGGGGGTAGCATGTTGTCGTTCTGTCAACCATGACTGGATAGAAGTACTAAGTAATTCGTAATTACATTTATAACTAGACGAAAAACTATTTGGAATAATTTTTTTTTATTTACATTTCATTGTAAATGGCATTTTAATATAGAAATTGATTTCAATAATTCAGTCACGAAGGAATTCTACTGCTAACATTGTAAGAACAAAAATAAAATGATAATTGCGTGGACAAAGAACACCTTAGTTTAAGAATTAAACGCAAAATGCGGTTTTAAAAATAAATAATTCTCCGGACTAATATTACATTACGCCCAATTAAAGATAATATTACATTACACCCAATTAAATATAATATTACATTACAGCCAATTAAATATAACATTACACCCAATTAAATATAATATTACATTACACCCAATTAAATATAACATTACACCCAATTAAATATAATATTACATTACACTCAATTAAATATAATATTACACCCAATTAAATATAATATTACATTACATCCAATTAAATATAACATTACACCCAATTAAATATAACATTACACCCAATGCTTCACTTTTGAGGAAATTAAGTGAAGCTATCAAAATCAAGAGGCAGGGCAAGATCAGCAAAGTTACCCTCCTCCTGCAGGACAACGCTCCGGTCCACAACTCGCATGTCGCCAGATTAGAAGCACGGGCTTGTGGTTATGAAATCCTTCCCCATCCTCCCTACTCTCCTGGTCTTGCACCCTCTGACTTTCACCTCTTCCCAGCCATGAAGTTGTTTTTGAAAGGAAAGCGTTTCCCAGATGATGAAGACTTGATTTCTGAAGTCACGTCGTGGTTGGAGGACCAACCTGGGGTGTTCTACAAAAACGGTCTCCAGAGCTGCATCAAACGATGGGAGAAATGTATAACTCTGGATGGTTCCTATGTAAAGAAAGACTAATGACTGTGCCAAGTTTCGTTGCTCTACTGCTATGGGAAGTTGGTCAGGGTCATTACTTATTGCACGCCCCTCGTATAATATTACATTGCTGTTGTAGACCCGTGCTAGGGGTGACAAATGAAATAAACCACAAGTAGTGTAAAGTGCATAAAATATAATATGTATTCATCATAAAGAATACAGGAGCCACTAAAGGGGTATGAGAGGAACGTGTTCGTAGCATGTGGTTAAACATGGTATGAATGTCTGCATTTAGTCTCTGAACCAGTGGTATTCATAGGACTGGTTGATTTCACTTAGTTCTGAAATAGAGGTGATTTGTACCCACAACAGTTACATAATTAAATATAATATTACATTACATAATTAAATATAATATTACATTACACCCAATTAAACGAATCCGAATTAATGCAAAAATAAAAGAGGAATCGACACTCTTTGCCTTACGTACACACCACACATATTTTGAAGATACACTTTGAGAAGGTCGGAGATTACATAGGCGGAACGTCAATAGTCCAAACAATCCCAATAATACATACCATCATCTCAAAAATTCAGAAACAAATATTTACATTGATTATTCTTACTTTTTTCTGTTTTTAGACATATAAAACGTTACTTAAGTGCAATGAGCTCATATAAATACTGTGTTTCAAAGACACGAAACATCATTTATCTTGGAAACACTTGATATTCATTGTAGTGATTTAAGACTATGAATTCATCGAAAATTATTTCATTAAATATTAATATAATTATTCATCCGTTGGGTGAAGGTGACTAAATAGTTAACAACAGAGTCTGACAATCTGGTTGTGTCAAATTCGAATCCAGTTCGTTATAATGAGATTACTTGTAATTAAAACGATTTACTCCTAATTAACCGATCGTTGTCACTTGATAACCATAAACTGTAAAAATATAGGCTATATTTAGTTGAAATAAGTTTAATGAGAAAGGAATAAAAAGGGGTTTGAAGCTTTTCATGAAAATCCAAGTACAAAATATTGATTGCTTCCCTTAACTAGATGGAATACATAGAAAATTGTCTTGTTTAACCATTGAAGAAGCGTTTTATGAGCTTACTATTTATTTGATGTGTTTCCAATCGTAGAAAAAATTGTGTCATTTGCAGAATTAATTAGATCTTAAGATATCGGTGAATAAAGCTTATGAGAATAGATTCATTCTTTCTTTTAACAATTACAAACAACTTCTCAATTATTGAATTGCAATGACCCCCGGCACTTTACCTGAATACTCATCGTTCAAACTCCTCAGATTAACATTCAAATGCAGCATCAGTTGGGACAAATACAATGAATACATTGCCAAAGCTGCTGAAAAATGTGGGCTCTCTCCGCCGTGCTAGAAAATCACTCAGACCTGACAGTATTCTATAAATCTACAAATATACCATTCATCCATGCATGGCGTCACGTCTGGGCTGATGCATCGACCACTAGCCTCTCTCTTAGGCAGGGTCAGAAAGAGTCTCCAAACAAGTAGGTTCTACATTATCAACCAAATTCCAACCCCTGTCCCATCGTCACAATATTGTACCCCTTTCTTTTACGAATAGTTTAATGGAATGTACTCTGATGAATTTGTGGCATTTGTGCCTTCATCGACATAAATACCTTCGACGTACCTGTAACTTTAAACAGGTTTCACACGTATACCCAACATGCAAGGAATATAAGACAAATAATAACTCAACTCCATTTTTTGTGACAGCAACATTTATTTAGTCATTCTCTTGGCGCGCATGACTTCTCATTACGGCCGTGATATCACCCAAGTCGCTAACGTGATTTTCTCTCCTTTTTATAGTTTTTTTTCTTTTTCTTAAGAGTGACGTCATTTTATACACGACTCGGTATTTCCAAATAGCCACCATACGTACGCCTGAATGTATGTGCGCGTGAAACTATTTAACGGGTAAACTTTTAAACACGTCGTCACATAACACTAAAATACACAGGAAACAGTAATCATACAATAAGGAGTGTCTATGGTTTATAACGAATAAAATCTTTGTTTGGCCGGATAAATAACGCGTACAAATATATGTTGGAGAGTGTAAATAAAAATGATTAATTTCAACTTGCTGACATATTTCTATTACTTTTGCGCATGCGCAAATTCATTCATATCTTGAACTGGTTTCATTTTAAATCTTGCCTATTCAACTGTTGATAGCTCAAGTTGTATGGAACGCGGCTGGAGCGCGGAATGTTTTGGTTTCGATTCTAGCTGATGGCACCAAAGTAATTTTATTTGTAAACTTTTGAAATCAGTAATATATATATATATATATATATATATATATATATATATATATATATATATAATCGAGAATTGGCTCTGTAATAATAAATACGATATCTGCATGAAGTAAAATATATTCAAGCATATTTTATTACCGGGCAAAGCCGGGCGCCTACGCCAGTCTAACAATAATATCAGTAACTGATTTAACTAATTGTAACCGTACATCGATTGAGATTCGTTGCAACTTATTTCAGAACAAAGAAAAAAATATAGCAATGTTTGCAAGAAGATTATGTTTCTTTAAATTCTGTGCTAATGTAAATTTATCGTCCGCTAAGCAAAAAGGACAATGTCTATGATTACTGAAAATGAAATGAAATTTATGATTTATGTAGTTCAGATGAACTAGAGTCATCTTTCATTGTAAGACGTAAAGAAACAAATCTCAAAATATTTATTAGGTTTTGATTAGTGTTTTTTATATTTTGAAAAATTATACGAACCACAATACACCCTGCCTTATTTGCCGGCATAAAATTATAAAACAATAATGGCTGACGGAACGAGAACATGCTGCCGTCGTGGATTAAATAAAGAATTCTGTTTGAAATTAGGTACAGATTCACAAATTCGACAGAAAGATTCCTGACTTTTACAAGACACCTGAAGAAGGTCGGAAGTTAAATCGGCCGAAATTTTATGAAGAAAACAGGTTGCATAAAGTACTAGCAGATGTACCTGCTGTTGCATGGTGTTAAACGTAATGTTAAATTACTTTAACAAAAATGAAGTAAAAAATAGGAGAAAGAAAGTGAGACGTGCACGTGAGTATTATGTTTTTTTTCCCTAAAAAGTTCACTTCTTGTAAGTAAAACAAAAAATACTTGAAACCAAACAGTGAAAAATAAATTGTAATAAACAGTGAAACAAGTCCGATAACCATTAGGCCAGCTTGATATGTTCTTTAAAGAGTGTTTCCAAACCTACTTATTCTTAACATAATGTGAACGATTTGCGCATGAACAGTCGTGAAACAGTCGAAAAACAGATAAAGATCCGATGACTCACAAGTATTAATTTTTCAATTTTGACGCCTTAGCGATCTTTTTTTTTAGGATGAAAACAGCTTAATTATTTTCCATATGTCTGATTGCGCTATATACCAAATTTCAGGTATGTAGATAAAGAGTTCGTTGAGTATATATAAAAAATGTTTTTACATACACATACTTACTTTCATAGATCTGTATATATATACAGATCACACAACAACTGGTCTGTTGGTTTGCCTTTTCACAGTGTGAACGGTACGCTTGAGATTAAGAGATGGTTCGAATAACGATGACATCATTGCTCTAAGAGGTCAATCACGTGACCCGTTGGGCCTCCATCGGAGAAGCAAACCATATCCAAGGGAGATGATTCTATGAGTAATTCATTTTTGAAATATACCTCTCCAGGCAATTTCACTGTGTAGTTGAATGAACTCCTAAGGATAAACTAGAAATCAGACGGCGTTAAGTGATTGTCATTATTCCTTCAAGCAAGCAACGAATCTTTTACCCAAGAGCGTATCGACGACACCGCTTTCTTCTCTTCGAACGTGTTTATGAGTTATGGATTTTAGGTTCTTTTGAAATTTAATGAGAAAATCAACCCCATTAATTTATTAGGAAGTTTTAGCATCCGTATTTGAAGTGGACACTTCAAAAGAAAAAAATGTTCTCAAGAAATATTTCATTTTTCACTTTATACATCGTTTATGGCTATTAACGTTAATTAAATAATACAAAGATATTGAAGATTCGTTTATCAAAGTGTGTTTACAAATGTGTTCATATGCCACTAGTTGAATTGAAATGTGTTCATATGCCACTAGTTGAATACTATTATCTGCTAAATTACTGCTAAATTACTAATAAAACATTAAATAATTTTGTAATATTTATATGCATTCATTGAAATTCAACTATTTCTTTCTACTAACTTGTATAATTTAGGAATCTCTACATATATAAAAGTCACGTTGTGTGTGTGTGTGAGAGAGAAAGAGAGAGGAAGAGAAAGTTCCTTATGAACTCCAAACGGTTGGACTAATTTTTATGAAATTTAACACAAATATACTTTATGTGCCTGGAAGTGTTCTTACATAAGTTTATGTATCGTAATGCCTCTGATAAGTATCGAAATACATCAATCGATAATAATGAAAAAATCCGATTAAAGAAAACACAGTCCGATTTTGGCCAAAATTAAAACCCTTACAATGCCTAACACCACAAGTGCGTTTGAAAATGTTTATCACCGCACAGGCAGAAGGAGCCGGCGTATAAACCAAAGTAGGTTCCTTGTTTTATTTAAGTATTGAACCATGATACTTGACTTTTGAATTTCAAGCTAGAGCAGGCAATCAATCGATTTGATCTAAAAATTTCGATGACAATAAACATATAAAGTGGGAAATCCTTGATCCTCGTTCGATCCCGGGCCACGTCAGATTTCCCTACTAGTGTTTAATGATAATAAGAAAACTTCATTGAACATATGGGTTTACTTATATGAATAATTTAACAACTTTGCACATTGTATTATTTGAATTATTCAGACTACTGTTCTTATCACAGATACGATTCTCACAACGTCAAGTACGATGTAAATTCCTACATATTTTATACGCATCTTGTCGAAATAAAATAATCTTTAGGTCAGACTCAGGAAGCTGTACGGAAGTGAACCATTTATTTAATCTGTGAACGTAGATTTCTGTTGTTCCGTCGGTCATGACAGGGTAAAAGTAATTCCTAATTGTATTCATGACTGACGAAACAACAGCAATACAGCCTTCGTTGATTAAATAAAAAGTTCGATTCGAGATTTCGTACAAATTCTTGAGTTTGACACAAAGCACCAGTAGACAGTCAGAGGTTACACTGCCCGAAACAGTGTTGGATTTAACTTCCAATATGATAACAGTAGTCCTGATGATAGAAATACAAATGATCAATTCTCATCTTAAAAAAATAATCCGAAATATTTTATTTTTAATTCAATTATATAAAAAAAATCTGGTTTTATTTACACAGAAAGTATAATTCATAGTACCGCACAATAGGTCTTCTTCAAGAATCATTTGCTATAAATTGTAATAAACAGTTTATAGGGATATTTAAGCTTAAGTTAGGAAACTTAAGTTTCACAACAGAAAACATCATTTATCACTAGGGCGTGACTTGGGCGATAGTCAAGATTTTTTGCTCTATTTTACATCCTATTTTTTAAAAATTATTCTATGGAGTAGAGAGGATTGCAAATTGGATTGTTATGATGCCTTATGCAACTATGGCTTGAAAGTTTAATTTCTCTGTTGCAGATATTGACGGTGTTGATATAAAAGCAAGCTGCACTTTATTTTGACAATTAAAGCTTGTGGTTATGGAGAGAGGGGTAGGGTGGAAAGATATCTGTCGAATTTCATTAAGCCTGTATTTTGGGGATGGCAAATACACCGCCACATATCGATTCTATACATACTCTAGTTTCAATTAGTACTAGGTATACCTCAAATCGAGATAATACACGCTAAACAAACAAAATAACTAGGCACTTTATTTTATCACTAGACCAACGGAAAGATCTGACGTTGCCGACGTTTCACACTCAAGTATTTTATTTTTATCGAAATCGGAGAACTCGACCAAAAGGAAGCTTCACATCCCCCCCGCAGTGACTAAATCCACAATATATTGTAGTCTATAGTGTATAAAGAATCTACTGTTGATTTTATAAAATTATTTTTTATATATACCATCTTGAATCAAAGTTTAAAATGCAAAATTAAGTATCATTGCCCAATTGTGCTATAAAAAGAAATATTAATTTCGAACGCGCCCTTGTTATATCTAAGAACCTACTGTTGATTTTATATGCCGGTTCTTTCTATTGGTGCGATAATAAAACTTCTCAAGTTCACTTGTGATGTTAGGCTGTATAAGCTGTTAACTTTGGTCAAAATCGTCTGTTTCTTTTTTCATCGGATTATTTCGATTATCGATACTTATCGAAGACATTCCCATACAAAACCTATCTAAGAACATTACCAAGAATATAATGTAACGTCCTGTGAAATTTCATAAAAATCTGCTGAACCATTTTTGAGTCCATAGGGAACGAACTCACACACAGACACGTGCACAGACAAAGTTCCTTTTATACAATTGAAATAAGCTCATTTCGTACTTTTTTGGTTGTCTCATAAATGCACTAAATATGCCGACTATATTTTTTGCATATTAAGTGTTGTATCCACAGTTTAATATCCGGTGTGTATTTCCATTACTATTTTTTGTATTATTTTATTCTCATTCATTCATCCTTTCTATCATTCGTTTCTTTGATTATTTTTCTCTTCTCTATTTATATTTGTTATGACTTTTCAAGTTTTTGCCCATTCATAATGTCTCCCTTTTATTACACATTAGATATCATTCACATTTTACTCACTGTCACGTTTTCATTCATTCATTCTTCATCTGTGTGTTCCTTATTTTTCTTATTGGATCATCCCTTACCAGGATAAACAGAAATGAGACGTGAATATCTGGGGAACTCTGGAGGTATTAACATTAATCAATAACATGCATTGCGTTTGGTTTTATAAGAGACACCTCATGGCATAAATTTGTTGATATTTGATTGGAAGATAACCAAATTGTAATTAGCAAGGAAGCAGCCTCGCAGTAATGTGTTAGAAAAACTGCAAAAAATCTCTGCCACTGGATATTATTTCTAACACAAGTCACATAGAGGAGGATAGCGATATTTATTGCTGGGAATATCTTACAACGTTTCGTTTGGTTGCTTTTTTACGGCATACCAACCTTTTTTTTCAGTTTATTTACTGCGAGGCCCACTCATTTTGGTAAAAGATCTTTATACTTTAAATTCATTTAACTATTTATATATGATGTTTGATTTGTTTGATGTTTTAGCAGCGGGAGATTGTTTTTTTTGTGTTTAACTCTGCAGAACATGATTAAGTTTTGCAAATGGAAAAAAAGAACGTTAATAGCATCAATGTTTGGCCCATTTAGGTCAATAAAGTCTTACAAAGAGAAACCGAGGATTGGGGCTCAGTTAAGAACCTTCTATTGATATAATGATAAAGTTGCTTGAGAGTAGAAACAATCTAAGAAAGTGGCTGTAGAGAAGGGATGGGGTCATCTCTAGTAGATTCAAAAGTTGGTATTTAACTCTGTCCAGGCAAATAAGAATGCAGTGGAGCACCTCACCAGACATGGCACCAGTCTTCCATCTTTGGATGCATCTTACTCCAACAGATTTTTTTATGCTTCCCTATTTCAGTTCAAATCAGATACTGATATGAACATTCTTATGACAGTTTTCTGCGCCTTACTATTTCCGTGCTGGCTCACCACATATTGTAAGTAGGTCTTTTGTTTGTGGCACACCCATTAAAAGATTGTGGTACAGTGCTATCTCTATCTGCTTTTTACATAGTTCCCCTTTTAAAACCGCTGGGGAACTTCATCTACTCCCTTTCTAGGATATTAAGGCAGATTAAAGCTACTACATCTTACCCAATGGTGACCTGAAACTATACAAGGCAGACGTGTTCATCTCCTTAAGGGAGTATACATGCCAGCTTACCTGAATTTGTACAGCACCTAGCATTCCCAAATAACCACCCATCTGATACTGACTATTGTTGCTTAACTTTGGTGATCTAACTAGAACTGGCGTTTCAATGTGGTTATGCTGTATAACATATATACATATATATATGTATATATATATATATATATATATATATATATATATATATATATATATATATATATATATAGAGAGAGAGAGAGAGAGAGAGAGATGAGAGAGAGGATCGCATTTACAGTCAGTTATTTTCTAGTACAATAAGACAATCATTTTTCCGGTGATCTTAGTAACGTCTGGATATAGTTTTTTTATTTGAGAGTTTGAGTCAGATACATTTCTATGAAATATCTACACCATGCGTGAAATCATTTTCACAAGAAAATATGCGCTTGTCAACGTGACGTAAGAAACAACATAAAATAATCATCGTATGTACCAAAAGGTCATTTGAATAACAAATAATTAACTTGGCACCCGGCGCCTGCATTGGAATAAACAAAAAGCATGATCGACTGTCAAAAAAAAAAAGCTAAATGTTAGGCGTTTAAAAGATCATTTTTGGCAAGAAGTATAAACAGATGCAATCAAGTCATACCAAAATAAAGTCAATTCATTGAAATGACCATCGGAAAATAAAACGCTCTTGGTGTGTGGCTACAGTAACAATGCCTAAAGATTGCCACAAATGGTTATATAATAACAACCCGAAATAGATATCGGAGATGGGTAAGGATTTGGGCCCGAGAAGAATCAACCCGTCGAATTTATAACAAACAACCAGTCATAACCGTGACGGAAAAAAAACCACGTGACAGAGGGAAAGTGGTTAACAACACGAACTGAGATCTGGGTGTTCCAAGTTTGAAACCCATTCCACAAAATCACTTTCACTTAAGATGCTGCCAACCTTCAAGTGGTCGCATCCATAAGTACCCAATGTGTTTCTAGAAAGAATTATGACTAGAAAAATATGAGAGAAACCAATCTCAACAATAGAATCTTTACATTCATTAGCTATGATGGCAGACAAAAATATATTACCATATTTTCACTAGCAGGGGGACCCGACATCACCCGGGATTGAATAAGGATCAACAAATGTTCTACTCTCCAATACTTTTATTGTTACCGAAATTGGTGAAATCGCCAATTTTTCAATCAAACCGATTGCTCTAATCGGGAACCACCGTGGTGTACTAGGACGAAATCACACATGGCTTCTCGAAGTGACTTAGTTTACAGCCCATTATAATCTACATGCACTGTATAAAAACAGCTGTTGATTTTATAAAAGTAATTTATATAATGGCTTGAATTAAAATATTTAATCATGGTTCAACTGTGCTATACAAATAAAAACATTCATTTCGAAAGCGTCTCTGTCTTATAGAACCTACTGTTGATTTTATAAAATTATTTTACATAATCGCTTGAATTAAAGTTTAAAATGAAAAACTCAAGTATCATGGTTCGGTTGTGCTCTAGACATAAACATTCATTTCGAACACACCCCTGCCTTATCAAAGGACACACTGTTGATTTTATACAATAGACCTTTCTGCTTTTGCGGTGATAAAACACAAATGCACTTGTGATGTTAGGTTTAATAAGATGTTATCGTTGGTTAAAATTGGATTTCCTTTTTCAAGGATTTTTCTTGATTATTGATTTTAAATACTTATCGGAGGCATTCAGACACAAAATTCATCTAAGAACACTCTACGGTACATCAGGCAAATTTGTGTGTAATAAAAAAAAAATTGGCCCAACCGTTTCAAAGTGCATAGAGAACGAACTCACCCACACACGCAAAATGCGTTTTATATATTAGTAGAGATATACTAGTGTGTCGTTATTTTTAAGCACATCAGAAATACAACATTGCATGAGACACCTTGAAAAATCTCTTTTCCTTCTATACATTTTATTCTCCTCATTTTCTACTATTAATTTATGCCTTTTTTGTTTCTCTCGTCTTCGAGCATATTTACTCCGAGGTCAACTTGAATTAATTCATGGTGTAAAGGAATTGCATTAAGAAATATTAATAATAAATAGAAACGAAATAAACATTTGTTTTACCAAGATAACGATTCGATTCACATTATTCATTCTTAAAAGCAGCTTTTCATCAAACGGAAACAAAATGGCGGAATTGTAAGTACGTTTTCGTAGAATACACGAGAAAAAGAAATAAAATACCAGAATATTAATAGCTAATAGAATAGCCTTCCTAAAAGTGACGTAAACAATAAATATATCATTTGTTTTAGATTTTAAATTAATTCAATCCTTTGCGAGATAGCATAGAGGTTTGGTGGCATCTATCTAAATGGTAAAACCCAAAAGAGAAATGTGCCCACGCTATTCGTTCAGTTGTTTAGAATATATATTCCATGCTTCATAATAATAAGTTTAATACGTAAGAATTTGACCAAACACTAAGATATTCCGTTAAATAGTAGTTATTTGGATTCGCATGGCTTTGGAGTCATCATTTCAGCGAGTATGCACTCAAATGTCATTAGAACCTCCTTAGCCAGAAACAATTGTGACGTCACATTTGTGAAAGAAAAAAAGGAAGTGAGATAGTAAACCGGTTCGTTGAGAGACTTTGAAGCAAACAGTAAGTGTATAGTTTTCCTTAAGAATTGATAATAAAAAGTGGCTACGGACCCCCAGACAGATATAACTCAGAATGCTCTCCGTCGCTAGCAGAAGAGAAGGCGACGTCATCATCTTAATAAATATTCCTTTCTTCAAATTTTAAAATATTCTTCTTTTCTTTGGCTGTCGTAAGTGAACCCTCTATAGGAAGAGAGAGAGAGAGAGAGAGAGAGAGAGAGAGAGAGAGAGAGAGAGGAGAAAGTAAGTTGTAGAAGAATACATGCGATAAAAGGATAAAATACTAAGCAGAAACAACTAGTATAATATCCAATCTAGGATATGTATAAGCGATAAATCTGTTATACATTTGAATGTTATTTAATTCTGTGGAAGTATGTCAACGTTTAATTGGCATCCCTCTAAATGGTAAAGATTACAGAAAGAAATGTACGCACGTTAATCACCATGTTGTCTAGAATATATATTCCATAATCAATTGTGATAAATTCAATAATTTAAAATTTAACTAAGCACGTACATATCCTGTTAAATAGTAGAGGGCACGTTTGTTAAGATTTATCTGGTGATTTGGATTCGCGTGCCAATGTTGACGGGTATACAGAAAACTGGAGTCATCCGATTAAAGTGTATGCACTCAAATGTAACTTTACTCTCTATAGCCAGAAGCGGACGTGACGTCATATGTCGATCAGAAAAAGGAAGCGAGAGAGGTAAGACAGTGCGTTGGGAAGCTGAGAAACAAACGTATGTGTGGCCAATTGGATGACAATGATAATGATGAGGATGATGACGACACACGAATACCCCTGGAAAACGTATTAACCTAAACTTCGATTCCAGTTATGGTTAACTACGATAAACTAATCGCATGGAGAAGCTAGAAATATGAGCTTTTTAAAAATCTTTATTTCATCGCAAAAAAGGCACATTGCCACTGAGATCTTAAGGGTTATTATGATTAAAGGACAGAGTAATAGTTGACATCCTAAGTGGGGATTTGTGCAGTAAATTTTTTGTTCACTTATATTTAAATTTCTGCACGCTTCTGACTTCTACTCGGTCATGGCTGAGGAAAAGAGAGCATGCTACCCCGTATATTAAATAAAGTGTTTCGGTCAATATTTCGTACAGATTTCGGAGCTAAACAGAAAAATGCCAGAGGTCACATCGGCCAAAACGTTGTGCGACTAACAATCAAGAGGAGAGCAATAGTCCGAATAACCCAAATAAGACAAACTATCAATCCTCATCTAAAAAATTCAGAAACATGAGATCCTCAACCTGGGTTTTCAATCAATAAAGTAGTATTGCATTTCAACTTATAAAATCGACATTCAAAACTCTACATTGTTGGTTGCTTGCTTTTATACTCGCCTTTTTTAATAGATCTTACCAGAAGGTAAAGAATGTTTATTCTGCCTGGTCTTTGTTCCAAATCACCAAGCAGTGCAGTTATGCAACCATGTTTCCCACCCCACTCGACAACAATCGCTGATTCCCAACGCTGTGTGCTGTAGTCTTATTCTCTATCTATTCTTCTTTCTGTTCTGGTCATGTTGTTGTTTCTCACGCATTGTCGACTGCTAATGAGGCAAGCCAAGGTTTACAGGTATAAAAAAAATATAACAATTTTAACTCCGGCACATACTATAAATATCAATTGCATTCTGGGTGCGTGTGTGGCACCATCGAGGAAAACGGCCCTCTAAACGCTAACATCCACATCTTAGTCATTTGTCGAGGCCAGATTCGTCAGTCGGTTAATCAATTAATCTCCCCATATCTTCCGATCACCAACCTACCTTCAACTAATTCAAATTAGAAACTTTTCAACTGTTGCGTATTTAAGACTCTCCATAAACAATCCGGAACTGTCACAGAACTCATGACCATTCTTAAAATCGTCCGTAAAACAACTCTAAATCTATTGACGTCTATGTCCGGTCCTTGGTTTCAGTAACTGCCACACCTTGATTAACAATCTTTTCAGATGGTCGTTGTGCTCCTTGGTAAACCACTTCCTCCTCATTGTCTTTCTACTAACTTCACCTTCTATACCTTTGCTGATTAATTTTTTATATTTTCTAAAACTTAGATGAAAGGTGTTGATAGTATCTCAACGTAAGCGGATACAGAGAAGGACGGAGAGAGGGAGAGAGGGAGAGAGATTACTGCCATTTAATTATATCTTAGCGCATGTAAATAACATGTTCACACGTTAATGTTTACTTCTCTCACTCGCTCTCATTGAGCCATGTCACGTCTCGACATTTTATATCAATTCTTACAGATGAGTCAAATCTAACATCGCGTTCACAAGGTTGACCTCAACTGAACTTTCATTTCCTGTTATCTGCAAGTAACCAAATTATAGCGCGTCTATTCGCGTCTATTCCGCTAATATTTATCAAATGATAAGACATGACGATTCAATTCAAAGATTGGCACGATTATTTCGCACATATTTTTTCTTTAGTTTGAATCGTCATGTTTATCTTTTTAATTTCATTTTGCCACGGAGTTTTGAAATTCTGCAGGTTAACCTGGTGCAATTAGCTTAATTGAAATACCAACCGGAAGCAAATCAGTAAAACAAACACGGAAATTATATCGCGACTTGTGTTAAACATCGAGTAGTTTCGTCGAATTCTAATGTTCGACATATTTTAAGCAATATTTATGCATACAATTTCATTTGTTGCAGTCATTTTTTCTCTTTTTTACTGCTTTTCACACGAAACACGACATATTGCCACTTGGTCGTAAGGAGCTACTATTTGGGATCGTGTCTAACAGGTGACTACGGAGAGTTGGGCAGCGAGATGCTTGTTCACATTACATTTAAACTTTTTCAGGTTAGTACAACCAGTGAAGCATGAAAATGAAGAGCGACTCCAAAAATTTAGCAGCCCGAAGAAACTATTACAGTAAGGCTTCCTGACATCTAGAGACCTCAACATTAAAGGGGTGAGATTTTGCTGCTTGTCGGATTAATCAGGAGTGTATAAGTGGGAGTGCTATGAGTTCACCAGAGCGAATTCCATTAAAATACTTGTAAGGCAGACGCAGGGATGCTGCATTGCGATGATGAAACAGAGGTTGAAACTTGGCCTATAGTGGAGGATTATTAGATTTAAGACTCTTTTTAATACTGTGTAAGAATGTGAGACGAGTTTGTAGATGCACCAGGCCAGATGTAACAATACTCTATGTATAGGAAAATCGTGGTTTTACTATATTTAAAGGAAATATTTATGCATACAAATGCATTTATTGTAGTTCTGTTTAATACATTTGATTGCATAAATTGTCCAAAAAGTAACTTAAGGGTTTTGAACTTAAATAACTTCAAAACCCTTAAGTGACTTTTTGGGCACCCTGTATAATATGTAAATGTCTCATGTTCGACTGTACTCTATATACGGCATAATCATGTTGGTACCCCGGTTCTCGTTAGATCACCAAAGTTAAACTATGTTGAGCCTGGTCAGTCTTAGATAGGTGATAGATTTGAAAATAACAGGCACTGTATGTAGAGAGACATCTAAAACTTCATTGCTTGAACTGCAAAATCCTAACGTCGGGTATATACATGCAACTGGGGAGCGCTTGTGAATTTTATATTCACGTGATACTTCTTCCTTTTAGGGAATTAGGTTCAATCCACATATAACCTTTCATACACATTAAAAAATTAGATCGTCTAATAGTGATTGATGATTAATTTGATGTCGGAAAGGGAAGACTTTTGACTTACCAATTTTAAAATGAATTGTTCCAAAATTACATGATGTCGAATGGTGAACGAGTGCTATCTATCTGTCTATCTATCTATCTATCTATCTATCTAAAGCATTACAATGTTAAATATTCAGCATGAGAGACATATATTATTTTTAAATGAAACTTATTAATAAAAGTACGTTATAACGAGTAGTGTATAAAGTACAGTGGACTATTCACGAGATCACGTTAGTCTCTATAATAATCAGCTGAAACATTTTATGTTCGTACGTACGTTAATATATTCCAGACATAGTAAAAGAATTGAGCGTCGGATTAGTAAAGATCGCGATGAGTGGTTAAGCAGTATTCTGTAGTTGACAATGGGTCAGTGGTAAACGGCACTGACTGAAGAACTGGGTGTGCTAAGTTCGAAACAAATTAGTTCCGCAGAAACGCTTTTACTTAGGATGTTGGCAAACCTGCCGTAAGTACTCGACGAGGAGACAAGTATGCAAGAAAATGGATGGTTACTACTATTACTAATAATCAAGACAAGGGGGAGAATAATCGAGTAATAAAATTTAATTTTTATGACCAAAAGGAGGAAGCCTAATCTTAATAACTGATAATAAGAATAATGGAAATATTTTATTTCAATTAAACACAAATATATTTACGTGTTCTTCATATTTTGATGAGTAACATATAGATTCATCTACAGATGCTTTCTTTAAATATTTAGTCAACAGATAGATATAGAGATACATAGAGATAGATAGATTGATAGATGTATAGAGAGAGACAGATACAGTAGGAGAGAAAGTGTGTGTGTGAGAGAGTGAGAGAGTGAGAAAGAGAAGGCTAATTAATTTAAATTTTGAACTAAAAATGACTCGTATTTGTTCTTTAATATTTATCCTGCGTATCTGTTGCTTTTCTTTCTGTATTTTTTGTTATTTTAAATTATATACATCATTATCCTGTTGACACATCGGTTCGGTTTAGGACATCGAATTTGATACACGATGAGCCTGGGCAATAGCAGATGAGTGACTATTTAAACATACTAGTAGCAGTATTTATTCAGATAAGCGAGTATGTATGATACTTCAGCGAAATGAACACTGCTGCCTTACATTTTCCAAGTCATCCTTCAGCAAAGTGGAATACCTGTTAGGCTCCCTCTGATATTCTGGAGGGTTACGATACAAAGGGTGGATAGAATTTTTAAGCAGTGGTGAAAGCAATGGATCTGGGAATGGGGGCTCTGTTGTAAAACCCGATAGAGGGAACACGTTGACTCTGTACGGCAATTTTCTAGTCATGGTATCAAAAACAAAACACCCGCTTACAAATTGTCATAAGCAATTACGGAAATAGTAAGGCAAAAAAAAAAAAAACTGTCATGAGAATGCTCATTTCAGTGCGCAATCTGGTTTAATCAACTGCGAAGCATGAACCTCGATTATTTTCTTTTCGTTATGTTTTTTTTTGTTAATCTGTAGCAAGATTGACGGTTCACATTTCAATTTTATTTTCAATTTTCTTTCTTTTTTTTTCTAGCTGAGACTGCGGCATCCTGCCGGATGCCAGACATTCACCCATTATCTCAGACATTCTACCTAGATATCTTTTTAAAGATTCTTACCATCCCTTCGAAGTGCAATTCTTTGTATCTCTCTTGCACTTAGTTTACCGGGTATATGTGGCAGAGATTTTTTTAATTCGCTGTAATGAGTTTAGTTGTTCCTATAATTACTGAAATTATGGGGATCTTCCTAAGATTCCAGTTTCTTTTCATATCTCGATGCCATACTAGTGGGTAATTGTTACGGCTTTACCTTATCATTAGCTACAAATAAAAAAAATTCTTCGTTTCTTTCTCTCTCTTAGTTTCCCCTCTCTGTCCTGCTCTAAGTAAATCTGACGACCTAGTCCACAAATTCCAAAAATTCATCATGACAAGTTTCAAGAAAAAATACACGATTAAACCCGGTTCTACAACTTCCAACGTAGACCCCTACTACCATGTCTCCTTCTCCAACATCAGGGGTCTACGTTCTAACCTTCCAGAGGTTGAAACCCAATTACAGGAGACTAAACCAGACCTTTTATTTTTAAGTGAAACTGGCATTGGACAGGCTATTTCCCTAGAAGAGTTCGCAATTAAAGGATACTCTAACTTAACTTCTAAATCTGACCCCCAAGATCGCCATGGGCATGGAATATGTGCCTATATTAGGGATAACTTTCCATGTGGTAGGAACATCTCCAGGGAAGATCCTAACTTACCCTATATGTGCTTCCGGGTTGCTTTAGCTCACACTACGGCATTTATATTTACTCTCTATCGCCCCCATAACAGCGGAGTTACTATCTTTCAAAGCATATCTGAGAAAATTGACCAAGTCCTATCTGCTTATCCTTCAGCTAACATTCACGTATGTGGTGACTTCAATGTTCCCAACGTCGAATGGTTGACCCACTCTAACAAGACCGATGATGAGGGGAGGTTCTGTCATGATTTCTCCATTGCCTATGACCTCAATCAGATTGTTCAGGAACCCACCCGTGTGCCCGACAATGACGGCCAGTATGCGAGCCTACTAGACCTTTTTCTCACAACTTGCCCTGAACTATGTTCAGTTTCTGTTCTGTCGCCTCTTGGATCTTCCGACCACTCTGTTGTATCAATTAAGATAAAAATGAAATGTAATAAGTCCCAAGACGTACCTCTCCATCGTACAGTATATCGATACACTAAGGCTGACTGGGATAGCTTCCGTACATTTATATCTGATCTACCTCTGCATTCCATGTTTAAAAAGGATGTGTCCTCTATAGTGTTAAACCTGACGGAATGGTTAATTGTAGGTATTGACCGTTTCATACCCTCGAAAAAGTTTCAGCAAAAACCTAACAGCCAGCCATGGTTCTCTCCAGAATGTGCTGCTGCCATTGCGCACAGAAATCACTTTTTCCACTGTTTCCAACGTAATAGATGTATGAAAACTAAAGCCGCTTTCAGGACTGCCAGCAACCATTGTAAGAAAGTAATAAAGAATGCAAGAGAGTTGTATGCTCAATCTGTTAAGTCCAAAGTAGCTGAGCAGCGGCTTTGTTCCCACCAGTTTTGGCAAATAGCAAACAGAATCCTGAACAGAAGCGTCTGCTCCATCCCAACTATTATCAATGGACCTGAGGTAATCTCGTCAGCATCACACAAAGCCAAACTCTTTGTCAAGAACTTTGCAGCTAATTCTACCCTTTGTGATCAAGGCTGCCAACCCCCAATATTTCCTCCTGTATCAGAAAACACGCTATGTGATATACGTATATCTGTACGTGATGTTGCCAAGCTAATCAAAAACCTTGATTCCAGTAAAGCAACTAGCCCTGACGGTATTCCAATTATAGTACTAAAAAAACTTCAACCTGAACTAGCGCCCATATTACAAAACTGTTTAAACGTTGTCTTAAGGAGAATAGTTTCCCATCTCCCTGGAAAATTTCATCAGTATGCCCTGTATTTAAGAATTCAGGTGATCGCTCATCCCCCTCTCAGTACAGGCCAATAAGTCTCCTGGGCGTCATGAATAAGTTGCTGGAATCTGTGTTAAATACAGAAGTAATCAACCATCTCAACAAAAATAACCTTCTTAGTTATATGGTTTCCGTTCTGCTAGATCTACAGCAGATGTGCTTATAGTTATATCTCATAGGATTAGCAAATCTCTCGACGGAGGCAACCTTTCTAGGGCAATTGCTCTTGACATATCTAAGGCCTTTGATAAGGTATAGCATAAAGGTTTACTTCATAAGATCTCTAGCTATGGTATTGCTGGAAATGTCTTCTCAATTATTAAATCATTTCTTTCTGATAGGTTCATAAGAGTAGTAGTTGAGGGGCAAAAATCAGAAGCTCACAGTATTAATGCCGGTGTCCCTCAGGGATCCATCCTGGGCCCAACTCTTTTCCTGATCTATATTAATGATCTTCCAAATCACATCCTTACATCATTTGTAGACATCTATGCTGACGACACTACCATTTATGGTAGCACATCTAAGACAGTAAACGACCAAGTTCTCTCCAATTCTCTCTCCTCTGATCTTGAGCACGTAGTACAATGGGGTAAGGAGTGGCTGGTTACTTTTAATGCATCTAAAACCAAGCTTCTCTCTTTACATCATCAACATTCTGATCCACATCTGGCATCAATTAAAATGAATGGCTCTCGTCTTCAGGAGGCCTCAAGTTTTGACAAGCTTCTGGGCTTGACCATTACTCCTGATCTTAAATGGAACACGTACATCAAATCTGTTGCCAAGGCCGCTGGAAAAATGGTGGGATCTTTCTATCGATCCGGTAGATATCTCACTGCTGATGCTATTCTCTATCTATATAAGAGCCAGGTACGTCCAAGGATGAAATACTGTTGCCACATCTGGGCAGGAGCTGCTAGAAAGGACTTGTCCTGCCTTGATAGAGTTCAAAATAGACTTCGTAGCCTCGTAGGAGATGTCCTTTTCTCTTCCTTGCAACCTCTATCTCACAGAAGAGATGTTGCGAGTTTGTCTCTGATGTATCGTTATTTTCATGGAAAGTGTTCGACTGAGCTTCAATCTATGGTCCCCCCTCGCCAAACTTTCACAAGAAACACTCGTTTAGCTGTAAACACTATCAATAATTACCCCCACTATTTATCTGTGCCTAAACCTAAACGTAGATTCCATGAACAAAGCTTCTTTCTTAGAACTGCACGCATGTGGAATTGTCTTCCGTTTTCCTGCTTTCCGGCTGACTACAATATGGTTGTCTTCAAGTCTAACGTAAATAAGTTCTTGATGAGCCGTTCCATATAAGTTATCAAATTTTCCAAATGTTCATTACTAATGATTACTATATTGTCTAATTTCTAATGTACAATCTTTAACCCTTATCCTTGAGTGGCCTCTTGGCCTTGATAATGTGGTGATGCCTATGTAAAAAAAAATATCGTATAATAGATTTCAATACTTCGTTTCAACAATAGTAAGTAAAGTGTGACTAAAAAATCAAGTTGATTACTACTCAACCGAGCAACGCCGGGTAGCTTTGCTAGTTTTTAAATATGTATGCTGAAATATATATTCACTTGTCACACAATGCCTTCCATTTAAGGTCAGTAGGTAATCTGTACATGAGACACGCACAATAAATAGACGCACAGGCAGCGGCTGACCAGATTTTCTTTCTTCTTTTGTCGATGTTAAATTGAATGCTGTTGCTGTATCGTGTTTATTTTCTCTCGTTTTTTTAAGAACCTTGTGCAGTATTTGAGTTATTCTGATATCGATTTTGTCTATTTGCAGTTTTCGTTTTGGATGTGGATTGCTTTATTTCGTTTTACTTAATGCTTACCTTGTTTTCTAAAAACCACAATCAATTCGGAAAACAACCTCCACACAATGGTAGTTTGATTCTTTCTTCCCCCTTTAAATTTCCATCTATATCGTTAGTCATTCGCCGAGCTTACATTCCTACATACAGCCATGCATACATACATAGATCTGTTCCTGAACTATTTTTATGTATTTTTGTCGCCCACTTTCACGCTGTGTTGATTCAACCGACATCTTATATTTCTTAATAGAGCCCACTCAACTAATACAATCAAATAAAGAATGGGATTCTATTATATCTATCTCACCTATTAACCAATTAGATAACTTATACCATGGATGATCACTTGCTTTGCCCCCCTTCTATTCTATTTTTTCTTTTTGTTTCCCCTTCCCTTTCGCTTACAAGACATCAATGTATATCTTGTATATATTGTGTACATTTTATATATATTAAGCTCTTGTGCATAGATCATCGTATAACGATTACATCACTGTCTGACTGACGTAAATGAACGTTTAAAATTGAAAATGTTTAAATTCAACGTTATTTCACGCGGTTAATGGTAGCAGAATTGATACGGTTTTCGCTAATCGAGCCAGAGATGTCTCGTGTTGCGGGGTTCGAATCGTTCGACTGGTGTTAATCGTGACACCCTGCACTGAAGATTCCCGAAAGGATAAAACACTAGTGTCTGTAGGTATTTAATTATTATATTAAAAAAAAATAATTATGACAGTCTCTTTAAGAAATTCGTTTCTTATCGTTGAGCACTTTCAGTTGAATTAAAGTCGGTTAATTTAGCTCTTATGCATAGATCATCGTATAACGAACATTTAAAATTAAAATGCTTAAATTCAACGTTATTTCACGCGATTAATGGTAGCATCTATGTATATCTTGTATATATTGTGTACATTTATATATATATATATATATATATATATATATATATATATATATATATATAAGAGTAAATAAAATAAAAATTACAATCAAATTTACTAAAATGATCAAAGATGGTAAAACTAAAGTATATTATAAATATTAAAGAATTAATGTTTATAAAGTAATCTCAACGAGATGTAAAAGCTCGATAAAACCAAATAGGGAATAGAGCTTTTAATAAGAGCAAACAGTTAATAAAACATGTTAAAAAACACTTTGAAAAAGAGTTAAAAACATATTTAATCTGAAAAGGAAACACTTAATAAGTGGTGGATAGTCCTTAATTCGCGGAGTTTCAAAGAAATACTTTCCTTCTCATCAGAGGGTAGGAATTTTCAGATTAAATATGTTTTTAACTCTTTTTCAAAGTGTTTTTTATTATGTTTTATTAACTGTTTGCTCTTATATATATATATATATATATATATATATATATATATATATATATATATATATATATAGGGTGAGTAACGGGAAACAGATGTTTTTTGAAGGCTCCTTGCTCTTCTCGCAGAGCTTTGTTTCCTTAAAACATCCATTTCCCGAGTTTTGTTTTTCTAAAAAACATCCGTTTCCCGTGAATCACCCTGTATATTTGTATAGAAACGTTTGTTCTAAAGGAAACTCGTGAAACGGATGTTTTTAAGCAAGCAAAACTCTGTAGGAGAGCAAGGAATGTTCTAAAAACACCCGTTTCCTGTGACTCACACTCTGTTTCTTTATTTCTCTCTCTCTCTATCTCTCTCTCTCTATATATATATATAGAGAGAGAGAGAGAGGGAGAGAGCGAGAGAGAGAGAGGGTGATATATATATATATATATATATATATATATATATATGTATATATATACATACCACACATGAATATATACAGATATATGCCACACACGCATATATATATATATATATATATATATATATATATATATATATATTCTTAAGATTCATTTTTAGCGATATTAACAACTTCGAAACGCCGTTGTTTTTATTTTTTTCTGCTACCTTAGCGGTTTTTGAAGAGCTATAAGCTCTTATTGTTATTCATATACGAGGGGCACGCAATAAGTAATTCCCCTGGCCCACTTTCAGTTGTCTGATCTAGCTGAAATTTTGCATGTGCAATGATTTATATCTCTACGGGTTATTTGGCAAATTACAACTCTGGACTATTGTGGTTTCTGTTTTACAGGTGTTTGAACTGAGTCAGGTGTGAAATGGAGCATGTTGAATGTCGAGCAGTGATTCGGTTTTTGTATTTGAAAGGACGCACACCACAGGAGACTTTTGATGAAATGAAAGAAACTTATGGTGATTATGCCCCATCATATGACCTTGTAAAACGCTGGCATCGTGAATTCAAACATGGCCGAAAGTCTGTGGAAACAGCTCCCAGACCTGGTCGCCCCCCTTCTGCCATTGATGAGGCATCTGTCCGTCAAGTTGAGGCTGCCATTTTGGAAGATCGGCGCATTACTATTCATCAAATAGCCCAAGATATCAAGATTAGTACAGGGTCCGTGGAAACTATCATTCATGACTATTTGCATATGCATAAGGTGTCTGCCAGATGGATTCCCAGATTGCTCACACCATTCCGGAAACGAGAACGCGTCGAGTGCTCGAGGATGAATTTGGAGATGTGCCAAGAAAATAAGTCAATGTTTTTCAAAAGACTAATTACACAGGATTAAACCTGGGGCAATCACTATGATTCAGAGACCAAAGCCCAGTCAATGCAGTGGAAGCACTTGGACTCACCACCCCCAAAGAAGGCAAGGGTTCAGCCCTCCGCTAGCAAGGTCATGCTCACAGGCTTCTGGGACCAGGACGGAGTAGTGATGATAGATTTCCTGGCAAAGGGTACCACAATTACAGGAGTCTATTATGCTTCACTTTTGAGGAAATTAAGGGAAGCTATCAAAATCAAGAGGCGGGTCAAGATCAGCAAAGGTACCCTCCTCCTGCAGGACAACACTCCGATCCACAACTTGCATGTCGCCAGATCAGAAGCACCGGCATGTGGTTATGAAATCTTCCCTATCCTCCCTACTCTCCTGACCTTGCACCCTCTGACTTTTACCTCTTCCCAGCCATGAAGTTGTTTTTGAAAGGAAAGCGTTTTCCAGATGATGCAGACTTGATTTATTTACTTATTTTTATTATTATTTTTTTTTTCGTGCATAAAAGTATACCTATGGACAAGCGCGTTTCTGGCTTTTTAGCCTTCGTTAGGAGTTCGATCCTGACTTGTGCTGACGAAGGCTAAAAAAGCCAGAAACACTCGTGTCTGTAGGTATACATTTATGCATGTAAAAAATACTTAATAATACAGAGAGAGAGAGAGAGAGAGAGAGAGAGAGAGAGAGAGAGAGATGAATAATGTGTGTGCGTACCACTATGTCTTCCGTTTTCACATCAATTTAAATCAGTTATACCCGAGTATTTTTTTTTATTACAAAGGACTCACCACTTATCAAGGTCCGGAAGCCACTCGAGGATAAGGGTTAATAAACGTACAGTAGTCAATGGGACAATGTAATTGTTAATAGTGGAAATTTGGTAAATTGGATTACTTAAGGGGAACGGCTGATCAAGAACTTGTTTACATTGGACTTGAAGACGATCATAATATAGTCAGCTGGAAAGCAGGCAAAAGGAACAAAGTTTCACAGGTGTGCAGTTCTAAGCAAGAAACTTTGTTCATGGAATCTACGATTAGGTTTAGGCACAGATAAAGTGTAGGGGAAATTATTGACAGTGTTTTCAGCTAGAGGAGTGTTTCCCGTGAAAGATTGGCGAGGGGGGACCATAGATTGGGGCACAGACGAGCACTTTCCATGAAAATAACGATAAAGCAAAACAGGCTTGCAACGTCTGTTCTGTGAGAAAGAGGTTGCAGGGAAGAGAAAATGGATTCCCCACTAGGCTACGAAATCTATTTTGAACTTTGTCAAGGCAGGATAAGACCTTTCTAGCAGCTCCTGCCCAAATCTGACTCCATCCTTGGACGTACCTGGCTCTTATATAGGTAGAGAATTGCACCAGCAGTGAATACTATATATATATATTTCTCAAATCAAATCACACATATTCCCGTTATATTCCACTTTAATTCTTTTATTTCTCATTTGAGAAAACCTGAAAATTGTGAGCAGAACATTGAACGTTTACGTATTTCACATTTCCATGCTTAATTCCTCGGCCCTGTCGGTGGGGCATTAGAATACACCGACTACCCCCTGCAGAGGGTAAAAGTCCCTTAATGGGGGTCCTGGATATGACCTTAAACTATATCCAGTGATGAGGCCCCAGCTTGCGGGCTTTGGGGAGTGTGGAGCCACCCTTTAATTACCATTGCTCCTAGGTCCACTCTGACCCGGAGTGGTAGTACCTGTTAGGGTCCCAACTATGGGTTGAATAGAAACCGACTTGAAAACAACAAATATATTCTATTAAAAATTTTTTCTTCAAAATCTTTGGATTCGGTATTAAATAACCCGAAAAGGGTTGATATGCCGTAAAACAAAAACAACCAATCAACCATTTTAATTCCTATCTATAGAAAAAGTTTTTCGTTCTTCGTTATTGCCATTTATTTTACAAAACACATATATAAATTAGATGACAAAATAAGAAAAATCTTTACTTCTATCTCATCTATGGTTGAATCCGTGTTCCCGTATTTTCTTAAAAAAATTGAAAAAATATAATTGGTAAGTAGTTTAAGTTAAGTGCTCAATATTCCGGATAGATAATGGATGTTTAAAAGTCGTATTGCCAGAGAAAATGTCATTATGTTTTCTTGTACTATTTTATACAAGGAAAATTTACGGGAAGTCATAAGTTTGATAGTACACGATCATATCTGGCAGGTCAAATATAGTAATAGAAGAGAGCTCAATTTTCGAGATAAAGCAAATATACTAAAAGATCGCTTTTCTCGGGAACAGCAGTATCAATATATATTTAACACTATTTTATCCCAGAAAATCTAGAATAAATATCCCAGAAGATCTGGACTTTGCCCGCGAGACATATTGATATACAATCATCAAAAGTGCTTAATGCCCTAAGAATATTATTTATTTAATATTGTTTATAAACAGTTATTTATGTACACGAGTTTCGCCGTACTACAGCGTACAATGTGGAGTTCGAACCTCCACCCGCGTATACCGTTACGTTACGAATCCTCAGCTGAAATTATGTACTATTTTATCGACTTTTTTTTTTTTAAAGTTATGTGTATTTTGCTGGTTTTTATACGATAATTTTATTCGGTATACAGTGTTTCCTCTTAGGAATTTATTTCCTATATATATATATATATATATATATATATATATATATATATATATATATATATATATTTATAGTAAGTTATAAAAATATATATGTCAATTTTATAACTTACTAACTAGCTCTACCCATGTATTGAACACTGTTAAAGTAAATACTTAAAGTTTACGCATAAAATTAAACTTTCGTATATCAATTTATGCGATTAAATGAAGTAGTCATATATATGTATATATATATATATATATATATATATATATATATGAATCAGTAAAGTGAGGAAATAAAGGTATAAAAACTATACAGTAAGATATGTAGATTTATTCATTTGTTTAATACGGGTATACATCAATTGGGTGTTTTCGATAAAAAGGACCTCTTTATACTATTGTATTTCGAAGTCTAATGCTTCTCATCAGAAGAGAAAAGCAGATGATAAGTAACATAATGGGGGGGGTGACGACTAGCGAAAATTTTATTAGGAGCGAAATAAAATATTGAGGTTGTTTTGGGGAACTATATTGTTCTCTGTAATAAAGGAGGAACATAGTTTTAATATATAATGTAAGTTGTATGTATATGTAATGCATGCCCATCATAGCGGGTTCATTGTATTCTCCTAGGGAGAATATAGGGTAAGCTAAAGAAGGTTTCTTTTTCAACTATATGTGCAAATGTGTTGTAGCTATGCGGATGTTTCTACATGAGATATGTGGTTTATACACAGTTGGTAATTTTTTAGCAGGGATATCTGAGAGTACAACAACACTTAGAAGAAATATATGTTATTGGGCGTAATATTATGATAATCAAAGTAAGGGGATAGATTATATGGGATGCAGTGTACTAAGATTGTAATTGAGTAAGATAGAGGATACAGATGGTATAATAAAGGGGTAAATTACCAGGAGTTATGGGGTGGATAGTTATGAAATTATGATAATTATCGAATAATATTATATAATAATAGTTCTAAAGGGTATGTGGTTACTAAGTATAAGAGAGGAAAAAATATAGGATAATAAAAAAATAGGGGAATAAAGTGGATAGAAGTGGATAAAAACAAAACTAATTAGAATGTAAAGAGTCAAATATTTTTGTTTTTTTACATGGAGGTCACCACTTATCAAGGCCCGGAAGCCACTCGGGGATAAGTGTTATTGCATGTACAGTAATCAGTGGTATAGTGTCGTAGTAATCGTTAGTATTGGAGATTTGATAAAGTGTCTTACTTAATGGGGGCGGTTCATCAGGTATTTGTTTATGTTGGACTTGAAGAAATCCAAGTTGTAGTCAGGTGGGAAACAGGCGGCGGAAGAGAGTTCCATAGGCGTGCAGTTATAAGAAAGAAGCGTTGTGTATGGAATCTACGTTTTGATTTAGGCACAGATAAAGAGTGGGGAAAATTATTGACAGTGGTTTCACCTAGACGGGTGTTTTTCGTGAAAGATTGGCGAGGGCGGGGGGACCAGGGATTGGAGCGGCAGTAAGTAAGTGGCAGTAAAAAAGAAGTAAAAATGGATGAAGTGATAGAGACGGAGAAATAAAAATAATATAGAAAAATATATAGAATACAAAATAAAAATATATAGAAAGAATATCAAATAAAATTAAAGTTCGATAAATGAGAAATTATTGAGTTGGAGACAATTTTCCAAGGCCAGATGTGGGAATGTAAATTGCCAAGCCTTTAAAGCAGGTCCTTATTAGATGCAGAGCCAATGACCAAATATTTTTAAAACTAATACAGATAAATATATACTATATTTATATAGGATTCTTTGTGAGGAAATTGTCTTCGGACAGATTAGATAGTGATTTCAAGATTGTACGCCATAACGCTATAATGTTTGAATAAATGGGATATACCTTCATTGAAATAGCAAAATTTTATAATGATGAAGACGAAATGGACCATAATCTGATGTTCAATCGACTAAAATACTAATAAAATAAAAAGGTGAATTTGAGAAAAAAAAAACGGGGAAATTATATATTATAAATATACAATTGGGTAAAATAATTAAGTCGATTAAAAGAATCACGAAATGTAATAAAATTCGAAGCGCTTTTCGTCAGCCAAACTTTTCAAGGATAAATATCTGAAAGAAGGAAAATAAACTTTTTTGCAGAAATACTAATACTAGATAGGAACGAAAACAAAAGAATATGAGGAAATACTTGAACGGAATGTGTCCCCCAAAATAGTTCCAACTGTAACCGAAGGTTTCTCTGCTTGTACAAAGTAGGGGGGGGGCTAAAACTGATTGCAAGCGCCTTGAGGACCGACAGGTTGAACTTAGTCCGTCCTCTGTGCAAAACAGCAAAACACTTCAGAGAGAATGTAGAACCACAGTCCTTTTTATCTACTAAGTGTTGTCCAGTAGTCGATTCTACTAATTGGGAATCACCAGAAGTAGGCTGATGATCCCGGATGGAACGAGGTACACGCTGGGTGATTCTAACCTGAAGACGCCCATATAGAAAGCAGCACACCGACATTGAAATTTGTAAACAATATTGCCTGCCTACGAGATAAGCAAGACATCCTTGCGAAAAGGGGAAAAGGCATACTTTATAGAAAAAGCAATTCGGGGGAGATAAAGCACCAAAGAGAGGAAATCTTATTTCCAATACGTTGGCCTTCAAGTCCAATTCAAGGTAACTTGAGGTATACCGGAAGTCTAGATGGACAATATTTAGGTAGCTCAGAAAAGGATTCAATTTTATTTTTGATAACTTTGTTGACCAATGGAGGCGGATATCCATTCGTAATGAAAATCCTTTTAATATTATCGATTTCAGAATCAATATGAGAAGGAGAGCAAATGCCAAGTGCCAGATGAGTTAAGTTTCTAATAAGGTTGAGTTTCCTGGTCGTTGGTGCAAAAAAAATCCCAACTAAGGTAAATTCCTGTAAAAGTAGGTTTTCTATAAATGGACGTCACAAAGGAAATTAGAACGTCTAAGAAAGGAAGGGAGTTATCTTTTTCTGCCTCCATCGTAAATGAGAGGGAAGGCTGTAAATTATTTAATGATTTAAAGAAATACGCAGCTTCCTACTGCGTAGCGAAACAAGAAAAAGTGTCGTCAACGTAACGCACGTAAAAGGATGGTCTTAGGCACTTATTAAACAACAACTGTTCCAAGAAGCCAACAAAAATATTGATAGGGTTGGTCCAAAGGTTGGAGCCCATCGATATACCGTCAACCTGGCGATACATAACGTTGTTGAAATTGAAGGAAACGGACTTGGTAGCAAGTTCCATAAGTTCAACAAACACCGCCTCGGGGCGTCTATATAGAAAATCGGCACAAATATTAATAACCTCGTCAAGATAAATTATCAATTTCGAAAGAGACCAGGTAATATGAATGAGTACTGAGAGGAAACATTTTAATTGTCGAAGCGAGTAAGGAGTACAATATGTTGAATAAAAAGAACAGACTGGTTCAAGAATTACAACCAACCATTTCGCCAGATTGTGTTGGGCTGAGCCTGCTGTCGACAAGATTGGTCTCAATGGAGTATCAACTTTGTGTACTTTAGGCAATCCATAAATTCTGAGATGCAGTGAGCCTACCCGTCGAATAGTATTATATACCTCCTTGGACAAACTTACGTTTGTGCCACCGGAGGAGTTTGTTTTAAAGTTTGGTCTCAGTGGAAGTAGTGTCGTCCAGGGAATCCAAGCAAACAAATTAAAATAGAAAGCATTTTTGCAACAAATTCTTGGTGGTCGGGAAAACCACTCTTGCACCTTTGCCTAAGCGAGAAATGTAAATGTCAGGATTACATTTTAATTGCTTTGCAGCAATAAAATGATTTCCTTGACAAGTAAAATGGCGAGAGGAGATATTACACTGACTGAATTTATTGGTAAGTTCAGTCAAACAAGACTTAACGATTTAAATTAACGCTGGATCCGTGACTTTTATTTAAGAAAACAAAATCTCAAATTCACTGAGAGTTTGAGTAATATAAATCGTGCGAGGGGGGTGTCGTAAAATTCAAGACCCCTAGACAACACGAATGTGTCAAGGTCAGACAAATTAAATTTCCACAAATTTAATATGTGCTGATCAGAGAATGAGGATTCGCCAAATTAATTTCAATGACGGTATGGTGCCGTCTATATAGGCAAGACGACCCAGCGTTTTCAGGTTAGAATCTCCCAACATGAACCTCATTCCATCCGGGATGATCAGCCTACTTCCGGGGGTTCCCAAATAGTAGAATCGGCTATTGGACAACACTTAGTAGATAAAAAGAACTGTCTGTCCTCAAGGCGCTTGCTATCAGTTGTAGCCCCTCCCTACTATGTGCAAGCAGAGAAACCTTCGGTTACAGTTGGAAGTATTTAGCGGGGACACCTTCCGTTTAAGTATTGTCTTCTTTTTCTTTTGTTTTCGTTCTTATCTCTTCACACACTAGTATTAGGATTTGTACAAAAAAGTTTCTGTCCCTTCTGCGAGCCAATTAGAGAAGGATACTAAGTTGTAGCACTCCTTCTAAAGCCAAATCTGAGCTTCTTTGAACTTGTGGACCGGCGCCGAGTCCTGCTACCACACACAGATTGCACTAGGGGATCACCACGCTCTTCAGCACATCCAAATACACTTTGATGTTAACTTTCAAGCCGACTTTGAAGATGTGCGGTGGCATGATGTGGCTCTCACTTGAAACCACACCAAAGACCATAACCGTGGCCAGAAACTTCGTTGAGCGGTACCCTCAAACGTTGAACCGTCCGGATTTACATTTTGAGGGTGCTGGCAATGTCCCTGTTGTCATAACTTTGAGGGCATGATTTTTATAGCGGTGCATCTCCTATCTCGCTCGTTAAACATTGTGTCACTTTCAGACATGTCAGAAAGCTTCTATCGCTCTTAGGATTTGTACACAACTGACTGACTAATAGATAGTATGTAAGAAAAAAAGCTGGTTTTCATCATACAGAAATGGAATCATGTTGTCTTTTCTAGGGCGACAATTGTATTATTGCACCCTGTAGTTAAGATATTGGACATCAATTAATAAATGGTAACAGTAATTTGTTGTACCCCATTTTTATTCGCAGGAAAAACAATTTAAAATATGTTAAAACACAAAAACGTAACCATGTAAGTAAAAAAGTAAATTATATTCGCTTTGATATAGACAATAATGTTTCACCTGAAATGGTTTCGTTTAAAAATAAAATAAAATAAAAATTCTGATACTTATTTTTCTATTTGCTAATTGTCCATAATCTTTGGACTTTATACTAATTCCGACATGACACGTAAGTAAGTAATAATGTTTTCATCTGAAATGTGTTGGTTTTAATGGCCACTAATCTACACAAACGTCCTATGATTTTCGTGTCATTATTTTTCTATAGGTTCATTTTCAGTATTTTTTTTTGAAATTTATATTAATTTCGACATGTTATGTACGTAGGTAATAATGTTTTTACCTGAAATACGTTGGTTTAAAAAAATCACCAATCTAAACAAGGCACCCTCCAGGACACTAATAAAACTATGTTATCAAACTCCATCCCCATTTATTATATTTGTATTAATATATGTCATCAAATTAAAGTGACAAACAGACACAGTTTTTCTATTATTTAGTATTAGTATAAATAGATTTTTTATTCTCTATTGGTATATACCTATCTCTTACTCTCTCCCTCTTTTCATCTGTATTTCTTCTTATACTTCCACTATGCAACCATCTCATTGTATGCAATGTCTTAAAAATAAAGTATCAAATAAAGTATTAAAATTTCAAAACAAAAACTTTTAAACAACTTGCTTCATGTGGAATATTTTTAAATCCTCTAAAAAGAAAGGTGTTTAGAATGAAATAATGAACATATTTTTATAGGTTCGATGACAAATATTCAATACATAGCGAGAAATATCAAGATAAAAATTTAAAACATCCAAAACCAGGAGAAATGTAAGTGACAGAAAATCATGTCTTCGCAAGCGAAAGCGCCTATTAGATTAAATAGAAGTATTAGAAAATATTTTGTGTCCTGCACTTTCGCACGAGGACAATAATAAAACGTAATTGAAAATATTATACTCTTTTAATAACAAATTTTTGGCACCAGATAAATCAAGCTTGAACATAATGTATCACAAGCTGCCAATATTAAAGACTTTCTGCTGTTTAATATTGGCAGCTGACGATGCATTATATTCAAGCTTGACTTATTCAACACACACGGCATGGCACATGAATAAATACTAATGATTCTGTACTCTTTCTCCCAGCCCTGTGCCCTATATTATTATTTGGGGTTTTAAATATATTGTTTTTAATAAAAAATACTACTATTTTTATCCCATTAAAAACGAAAAAAATTATAAGCTGTTGAATCAGTGATGTATGCCAAATTGATGGTTGAATATACTTAAATTTGTACTCAGTTTTGCATTAAATACTAATCCTATTAACTCTGATTTATCTCTATCTGTGCATCTGATGGATACCATAATACTTAGTTTGCTGCACCTAAAGTCTCATACAAAAATTTCAGTCAGATCGTCCAGCAGGTTCCGAGAAAAAGTACGAGTAAATGTAGCAATCTTGTGATTAACCCTATTAATCCCTATTTCTAGGGATTTCTATTTCTAGTTATGTATCGAGCGGATACAATGATACTTAGTTCGCTGCACCATATCATACCAAATGACCATAGAAATTTTCAGCCAGATCGATCCAGTACTTTGGAGAAAAATTAGAACAGATACACAGACTAAGAGGACTATAAAATAATGATATAAACGGAAAGGTCGTGTTTACTTCGACGCAATACAACATTTACACCAGCGTTGGATTATTCGTTTACTAAAGAAATACTGTTTATCTAGATAAACAATATATGAAGTAATATATGATAAAAGATATTCAATTTTGTCGGTCAGATTTTCGAATTTTAACACATAGAAATGCATGTGACAAATCGCTATCTGATTCTGACTAGCCAAATTTACACTGCCGTCTTTTCACCATGTTCTTTAAAACGTACAATTTTATTGATTGTATCTTTAAAAAGCATACTTGTTCAGACTGTGAAATCTGTAGATAAAATCAGCAGATAAAAATTAAAATGAACGCGATATTTATTATCATCAGTAATTGGTAGGAAACGGTGGTCAAGAGATTAACTACATGAACTGACGACCTGTGTGCTCAAAGTTCGAATCCAGTTCGTTAAACAAAAATCACTTTCACTTAAAATGTTGCCAGCGTTTATGTGCTCGCTCGGTGTCTTTCTAGAAAGAATTCTGACTAACAAAATATCGTCAAAACTAATGCCAATAATAAGATCTTCGGATTCATAAAATATAATGATGAGCAAATTCTACTAATAACAGTAAATATATAAATTAATACATTATTCTTACTGATAATTAATATGTAAATACGAGGGGTGTGCAATAAGTAATGCCCCGGCCCACTTCCAGTTGTCTGATCTAGCTGAAATTTTGCATGTGCAATGATTTATATCTCTACGGGTAATGTGGCAAATTACAACTCTCAGCTAATTGTGGTTTCTGTTTTACAGGTGTTTGAACTGAGTCAGGTGTGAAATGGAGCCTATTGAATGTCGAGCAGTGATCCGGGTTTTGTATTTGAAAAGACGCACACCACAGGAGGCTTTTGATGAAATGAAAGAAACTTATGGTGATGATGCCCCATCGTATGACCTTGTAAAACGCTGGCACCGTGAAATTAAACATGGCTGGAAGTCTGTGGAAACCCATACCTGATCACCCCCCTTCTGCCATTGATGAGGCATCTGTCCGTCAAGTTGAGGCTGCCATTTTGGAAGATCGGCGCAGTACTATTCGCCAAATAGCCCAAGATGTTAAGATTAGTACAGGGTTCGTGGAAACTATCATTCATGACTATTTGCATATGTATAAGGGGTCTGCCAGCTGGATTCCCAGGTTGCTCACACCATTCCAGAAGCGAGAACGCGTCGAGTGCTCGAGGATAAATTTGGAGATGTGCCAAGAAGATGAGTCAAAATTTTTCAAAAGACCAATTACACAGGATTAAACCTGGGTCCATCACTATGATCCAGAGATCAAAGCTCAGTCAATGCCGTGAAAGCACTTGGACTTATCACCCCCAAAGAAGGCAAGGGTGCAGCCCTCCGCTGGCAAGGTTATGCTCACAGTCCTCTGGGACCAGGACTGGGTAGTGATGACAGATTTCTTGGCAAAGGGTACCACAATTACAGAGGCCTATTATGCTTCACTTTTGAGGAAATTAAGGGAAGCTATCAAAATCAAGAGGCAGATCAAGATCAGCAAATGTACCCTATTCCTTCAGGACAACAACTCGCATGTCACCAGATCAGAAGCACGGGTGTGTGGTTATGAAATCTTCCCCATCCTCCCTACTCTCCTGACCTTGCACCCTCTGACTTTCACCTCTTCCCAGCCATGAATTTTTCTTGAAAGGAAAGTGTTTCCCAGACGATGCAGCCTTGATTTCTGAAGTCACGTCGTGGTTGGAGGACCAACTTGGTGTGTTCTACAAAAACGGTCTCCATAGCTGGATCAAACGATGGGCGAAATGCATAACTCTGGGTGCTTCCTGTGTATATAGAAAGACTAATAACTGTGCTAAGTTTCGTTGCTCTACTGCTATGGGAAGTGGGTCAGGGGTATTACTTATTGCACGCCCCTCGTATTATTACATCCTTTAAAATAGAGAAAGGGCGAAAATACATAGAAAAACATTGAATTCTTTTAAATGTCCATGTTGCATCACGTATGGAATATTATGTCTTTACCTATTTACAGACTAAAACCTAAGGGAACTATTCTAATATGCGACCAAGAGTTGAGAGCCGAAAACATTCGCACCACTTCCCAAGCAGCGGCGAAGTTGAAGCTAGTAAATCTATTTTTCAATTATTACGAAACAATTCTATATTTTTCTGGGATTGATCATGAATTATTTTACTTCCCTTCAAATATTCACAACCGTGAGCCCGTGGCCGTAGCACTACACCTTTGACGTTGCAGGTTAGGTGAGTTTTACTGGAAAGGCCTTATATTTACACTGATTGCTCATGTAGCTCCTGTTAGAAAGGGATACTAAAGAACAGATTATACCATGTTCATATACCGGTTATCGTTAGATCATCGACGTTAAGCAACATTGAGCCTGGTCATTATCAGTTGGGTTATTACTATTTAGGAACACCAGAAGCGGTATGTAGGAGGACATCGACACTTACCCGCAATAACTGCAAAAGCTTAGCGTCGTCATCTCAACCTGACAACTTTATAAGCGACTTAAAAATGTTTGTGAATTTTACATTAGCATGTATTCTTCCTATAAAGTAAGCCAGGTCAACCTGCGGTACGATTGGATACTAGAGAACAGAATAGACCATTCAACACTGAAAACTGTTTATAAAATCTCCCCCCCCCCAAAAGGGATTTCGTTATGGATATAACTCAAGTGAGGCATGAAGCCACTTGGTGTAATGGGGCTATAAATAAGAAAATATTACTACAATGCCAAACACTAGCCACAATAGGTGTGAGATGGATGGATTGTAACATGATCGTCTTGAGGGAGCGATTCGCTCCCCATTAGGGAGGTTGAGACCCCCTCCCTGGGACCTGAAGAAGACCGGGTAAATATGCTAAGATTGTCTAATTGAATCCCGGACAACGGCAGGTACCAAAAATACTTGAATTAAAACAGATATATTTTATTGTTGAACGAGATTTGTACTAGTTAACCTGGAAAACACTCGTTCAGGCTAGCTCTCTGAATCATAGATTTTGACCTGGGGGTCGCGTGAACGGGAATTCGTTTTTGGTCTCACATTGCAAAAAACTCTGATAATATTGGGGAAGTGCACACACGCAAATGTATCTGGGGTTTCCCCAGATAAGTGGCTGGCTTTGATTGGTTCAACAGATCGTCAGACCCCAACCCGAGACCTTACTATAAAAAGCCAATAACCGCTCGAATCAGACAGATTTTGCACCGAAATCTCGAGAAGGAAGAAGCTCCTAACGCCTGACGACTTCCTCTCCGTCATCCTGATCAGCACCCAGTGACGAAGAAGAGAGATTTGTGAAACTTGAAATTTTTTAGTAACTGAAGGTTGTATATATGTAAAAAAAGATCTGTAACTTTTGTGAAATTAACTTTTAGTAGATAGAAACCCTGATTTTGTCTGTCTTTCTTCCCGGCGCATCCAAAGCTTGTTTTTGCTTTTCAGCAGAATTCAACACAGAGGCGTTGAGAATCCATGTAGAGATCTCCCGGTAGACTTGACATCACGAGCCACAGTTTCCAAAGAAGTTAGAGGTCAGTTGCTTGACCTGAGCATGAGAGATCCGACCACAGAATTTCGACTAAGAAAACAGCAATTCTTTCCACTTTTTCAGAATAATTGCTCATTGAATATGAGGACTAAAGAACAAAATAAAGGAAACGGGAGTTATAAAGCTACCGAAAGTAAACTCACATCCCATTATCTACTCTCTTTGTAACAGCAGCAATTAATATGTGGGCTTATCTGACTTAGAGTCAGAGGATTGCACTATAAGTCAGACAATTTCCGACATTATGTACCAATCTGATGTTTGGCTGACATATATATAATAGTTAAAAATGTGATTAGAACGATTATGTTTACTATAGAAACATCTTACAAATTAAAACGATACTTGTACAGGGTTCGAACTTGTAGTTCCGAAAATGGGGAACCACTGCCTGTCGATATCATTTTACCCGCGTGGCTTGCCAAGTGATGAAATACAGTTAAATTGTTATAAACTAAATACTGGAACCGATCCATCCTTGGTGAATGCCGGAAATACTTTTTAATTGAAAATATCTCGCGTCAATAAAAAACAGCATGGCACAAAATACATCTTAAAAGATACGAATTTGTTTCAACTATTCTGCTATAAGAGTTCATTAACGGTTTTAGAATATTTTGGCACAATTGTGCAGCTCTGCATGCCTTTGCCAAGATTGTGAAGGCGAAAGACACTAAACGGCGAAATGCCGAGTTCAAATGATACTCTTCGAATTCTACTGGCCAGAAAAAATAAAATAAGGTAGAAAGGTATGAGAGCAGTGCATTAACGATGGTTATGCTGCTACTGATGATGATGATGATGATTGTGTGTGTGTGTTTATGTGTGTGTGTATGTCTTATGGATTATTTCACTATGCCAAGATCAAATGATACTGTAAGCATGCTATTTGCCTGAAGAAATAAAATAAGGTAGAAATGATTGAGGGATGTGTATTTCAGGATGGGATGTGTAAGTGTACGTGTCGTGCAATATCTTACATTTTTATAGAAATCGCTTGAAGCTACTTAATGTCAGGAACTAACAAATTTTACTTCAGTATCAAAATCTAGCCAACGATATGTTTGATACGTATATTTCAACCCAGAAAATAGCAATCTTTTCTCCTTTATTAGAAACATCGCACATTGAACGTGAGAACTAAAAACAAAATAAGGGAAACGTGCGTTATAGTGTTTTTCACTTATTAACATTTTTTGATGTTTCATTAACATAAGCTCGCCCTGGATCGAAGATTCGACTTAGTATTATCTGTTGCTATAAATTCATTAATTTGAATTTAAAAGAAATTGAAGGTCCATTTTAATATCTTATCAATCAAATCCAATTAATTAAATCCTTCTTAAGTAATAGAAAAATCAAAGTTGTCCTCGACGGACGTACATCCAAACAATATGACATAAATGCGAGAGTACCTCAGGGGTCTATCCTTGGACCTTTATTATTCCTGATATTCATAAACGACCTCCCTGATAAAATTGTTTCGGAGATGGGTATATTTGCCGATGACACCACTCTCTATAACACATATGAGGGGAAAACAAATGAACACATATCCAAGGAAATGGCAGAAACACTAGAGGATGATCTCCAATCCATAGTGGAATGGGGACAAAAATGGTTGGTCACATTCAATGCTGCTAAGACTAAGCTTGTTTCCTTCAATAACTACAAGAAACCTTCTCTACCACCAATAGCAATGGCCAAGAACACATTGCCTGAAAGTACTTCTTTTAAACTCCTCGGCCTAACGTTTACAGGGAATATGAACTGGAATAGATACATTGAGAGCATTGCCAAGGCTGCTGCAAGGAAAATTGGCTCCCTCTACCGTGCTAGAAAACTACTTACGCCTGACAATATCTTATACCTCTATAAGGCAACCATTCGCCCATGTATGGAGTACTGTTGTCACATCTGGGCTGGTGCATCTGCTGCTTGTCTCTCGCTCCTGGACAGGGTTCAAAAGAGAGTCGCCAACCTGATAGGTCCTGAACTGTCATCTAGGCTTCAACCTCTGTCCCATCGACGAGATGTTGCATCCCTCTGCCTGTTCTACAAATACTTTAATGGTGAATGCTCTGACGAACTGCAAACACTTGTACCTCCCCGACGTAACTACCCCCGACAAACCCGACAAGCTACTAAGTCTCATCCCTTTACAGTAGAAATCCCTAGGTGCAAGAAAGCCTTTTACTCCAATAGTTTCTTCCCCAGAACTGCGGGTCTTTGGAACTCCCTTCCGGGATTCTGCTTTCCCAACTGCAATGATATGCAGAAGTTCAAGTTTAATGTTTACAAACATCTTTCTACTGTTCTCCCTTCATAATGACCCCGCTAATTAAGTCCCTAATAGTAGCCCCCTGCTTCAAAGTGGCACTGTGCCTTGTTTGGGGTGAAAATTGAATTAAAAAAAAAATCGCAGTTAATTAGTTGCTTTGATTTTCTGTACTCTTCTTAAATAAACATCAACATAATTTCGTCAAAGTTGGCCACTAAAAAAGCGGCAAATTTGAGGGTGTAAATTTTATTGCTTAAATCTAATAGTCTACATTTCATAGCGTCTGCCTAAATCGCTTCTTCGATTTTGATACGTTATGGACAGAAGAAGCAAGAAACAATTTTCAGACGATCGAGAGAAATTGATTATTTTTTTTCAAAAGTGAAAAAGTGGTTTGGGTACTGACAAAATGCTTAGCTGTGTTACCAAATTTGTTTTCAATAATCCAAAACAAATAAAATTTTTAGCTTTTACAAAAATAAAATAACGCTTAATAGATTTCCCGCTTTTCTAGTGACCATTATGTCGTTGATTTCTGCTTTTCGCGAATTATTCCCTTGACCGAATTGTAAGCATAACATTTATTGGTCTCCCAACAAAAGGAGGGTGGACATGTAAATTCACCCTTGTCCGTTCGTCCATTCGTCCGTTCATCCGTCCGCACTTGTCTCAATAACTACGCCTTGGAATTCTTTTGAAATTTTGCCCAAACATTAAACATGATATGGGTAAAAAAGTAATAGAAAGGATTTTTCGGGAAAACTTCGGTTGTTCCCCCCACCCCCTCTGGGGGTGCCTTTCGTGTTAAAATGGCAAAAATTGTCACTTTTGTACTAATTAAAACTTTCTGAAAAGTTGTAAATAACTAATTTCTATATAATTTTGTTTGTCTATACTTCGCTATAACTCTTGGGTGTGCCCCAAAGGCTCTTTTAGAGCTAATAAAAACACTCCATTTTTTAGACTATTTTACAATATTTGTCCAAAATTTTCTGTGTATGCCTATTTAGCAGTTTTGCATGATGCTGAGCTCAAATTTAAATATGCCAAGGCCTTGGGGACTTTTGGAGCTAAATGGGGGGGAGGTCAAATGGTGGACTTATTCATTTCTTTTTTTGCATGGTCCAGAACTCAAATTTCCATATGTTAAGGCCTAAAACTGCACCGTTTGTTCATTTTCATCAGGATTTGAGACCCCTGGGGGACTTTTGGGGCTAAATGGGGGCAGAAAATGCTGAAGTTGGTCATTTTTTATACCTTAGTTTACTGTGCACTCACGCAGGACCATGTATGCTTCACTTGTTCTATATGTCTGACTCTCTCAGTAAATATAGAATACCTTTCATGGCAATGTCACTCTTTTTATAAACACTATTATAGCATGTGCTCTTCAGAATTGTCTTATTTATTCCTTGCTTCTATTGTTTCGGCTAGTTTCACGCCTTGGTCTAGTGGTCTCCATCAAATTATAGACTTGATCATTTTTAAGACTAAAGTAAACAGGCATCTCTTATCTTTACGATAATGATCTTTCGTTCTTGTTAGCTCTTTACATCAAGTGTCTTCACACTTACTATAGAGCGAATTTCATAAATCACATTTTCTTGTTTTCGAGAAATATTTACTACAATCGAATCGTAATTTACAATGTATTCTCTTTATCTGGCGATTGGATTATATTTATGCAACTGAAAGTTTAGTTTTAGATGTTTCAAAAATAAATAAATCTCAATATACTTAACATTTAATAAATTATATATAAATATATTATTTTTTTTAATAATCGAGCATTCTGCTAAAGTTCCATCCTACCAAGCTTTATTAGCTATATATATACATATGCATATATATATATATATATATATATATATATATATATTAGCAAAAGTATCCGTCGTTGACTGGGTTAAAAAAACAGCCTACAGAAAATGGACTCTGATTTATGAAAGTATGATAGGTTATGAAAAGGAAGGGTTGTAAATTTGGGTTGAATTTGGGGGTATCAAAACCAAAGCAAAATATGATGAAAGTAAAAATGAAATAGATAAACCTCATAATTTATTATACCATACCTGCTCACACTGAAACACTTATCGTAATATTCTGTGGATCTATATTAAAAACACCTTGTAAAACTTTGTGGCAGATTTCCATTCTATGGAGGTCAGGTGCGAACGAACACCCCATAATTTTATTATAGCATATTTCTTCAAACTGAAACATAATTATCAAAATAATCTTACGCAGATAGATATGAAAAGTCTTTATTAAAGTTTGTGCCCATTTCCATTCTATGGAGGCCAAGCGCGAACGCAGACCCCGCAATTTTATTATACCATCCCTATTTAAGTTAAAAAATATGCATCAAAGTATTATTACGTGCATCTATATCAAAAACACTTGTAAATGTTTTTTTTTTAATTTTTAAATTTTTTATTTCCATATTTTGTGGACCAGGCGCGAACGCAGACCCCCAGAATTTTAATGAACCACCGTTCTGCCAGATCAAACATACCCATTCCTGTGTCTCGATACATTTTCTATCATTAAATGTAATCATTTTTTTTAAATAGTCAACCATATAGGAGCTTATTCGTGGTCAGACACACACACACACATAGATATTCAGCTTTATATATATATATATATATATATATATATATATATATATATGTATATATATATTCCTTAGTTTTGGTTGATCAAAATATCCATATATACTCAATTATTTAATAATAAAACCATAACGTTTACTTATAATGTTACAGAGAATCAGGTCAAATCAACATAGTATACGAGGGTTCAAGCCTTGAGCATGCCCGCATCGGAATGTTGTTGAGAATTTCATGCACGTCAGACAATCCTAATGTATGCTTTTCGTGATCTCTATGCAGAATTCTGCCTCGTTTATCAAAATTAACAATAGCAACGACAGTATTATAATCACACCCCCTGATGCCTCGCTTGCCATTTAAATAAAATAATAACGAATATCAACTAAGTAATATCCAGAAAATAACACAACAAAAAGACAAAACAACAAAAAAAATAAAATAAAAAATAATAAACAAAATGTAAAAACGAAAACAAAATCAAAGCAAAGCAAAAAATACAAAAACAAAATAAAAACAAAAAAATAATAGAGAAACCCGGAAAAACAGAGAAAAGAAATACTTAAATGATACAAATCAGAAACGTTTCTTTATTTTATATATTGTTGATTGTAAAAAGTGATCAACATATATAACTTCCGAATTAATTGTGCAAAATTATTACGCTTAGATGATGTTGGTTGGGGAAATATAGGATATTAACACTTTGTAGTTTACTGTAATGAAAACCCAATGTTGTGGACACAATGCATTATTGAAGAAAATATATAAATGAACCTATATAAAAAGAAAGAGCCCAAAGTAAATGATTAGCGGAAAAAAAGATACGAAAAAAAATAACTAGAAAAATAGCATAAAAACAATTATTTGTCTCTTTTAATCTCCGTGAAGATGTCTGGGCAGTATATAGTGAAAAGAATTGTGCAACCCCAACCTGTTTACTTCCTTGTAGCATTTTACACTGATTTAAATATAGGATCTTTTATTGTTAGCGATATATAAGCAGTTTTGAACCGTTGCTTATTTTTGCATTTTGAATTTTCACTTCCTAAATTGTAAAGAGATGAGAGAAATTACCCCCTATATTTTTGTGTTCATATATATATATATATATATATATATATATATATATATATATATATATATATATATATAATTATTTACTATATTTTTAAAATATTTACCTACACTAGTGTTTCATCCTTTCGGGAATCATCAGTGCAGAGTGATACGATTACTGTCGGTTGGGAGATTCGAACATAGCAACGAAGTCATCTGTGACTCTATTAGCAAAGAACAAACTGTCCCGTTACGCTATTTGCCTGCTGTGAATTAACAATGTGCAAACATTGTCCAAACGTTTTAACTCCATTTGTTTATACAAAGAGCATCGCTTAAAACGCTGGTGGCAGTTTGTTCACCACTTCCCAATATGTTCAACTCAAATAAGGAGCATTTATATATATATATATATATATATATATATATATATATATATATATATATATATATATATATGAGGAATAGATATTTTTAAACCCGAGATGTCTTTCGCCCTCCTCATCATGGGCCAACGATGACATTTTGATTTTTTTTAAAAGAAAGTAGTAGGAAGAAATTAAAAATAAGGTGAAAATGAGAAAGGCATATATACAATTACCATAAAATAAGTATGGACAGGAAGGAAGGAGAGAAGGGAGAGAAAAATAGATTATATATATATATATATATATATATATATATATATATATATATATATATTATTCTAAAGGGCGGGGTAAACTTGTAAAATAACACAAGTAACGAGTAAGGAATGATATATCCTCCATATAATTATATGGGAAAGAGAAAGAAAAAAGGGGGAGCATTTCTATATCTTACATAGAAAATATACACAATTGAGGGAGTAGGAAATTTATACAGGCTGACCCCCCCCCCAAAAAAAAAGAAGACATCCAATTGTTTTTCTGATCATTTTACAGTCAACGGAGAAAAAAAGTGCCAAAGACCCTAGTGTTTCGATGTGATGTTTTGAATATAATAAACTAGTTATGACGAAAGTTTCATTTCATTCCGATAAAACACTGAGAAACGGGGCCTAATTAGAGTTGAGACCCGTTTTTGGGGGGTCACCCTGTACATATATACACGTATGACTATATATATTTCGCTATAGCATCCCTCTACAAATCACCTAAGAGGTCTAACGTAATGACGAGCCTCTTCCTGCAGAGAGAGGGCTTGAGTCGCGCAATGAAGATAGATTTGAGAGTATTCAGATGACTACTCTATCGGCATTGAAATAGAATTAAAAATAAGTGGTCCTTTTATGCTTACCTACATTCTGGATTATCCAATAAATGTTCTCCAATTGTAGAATCTACATTTTTTGTGGGTAGGATTGAGGAGAATTTTATTTTTAATTGGAAAACCTGAAAGTACATGTTGTCCAAATTTTGTTTCAAAGTGAACGCTGGTTCGCCCGACGTAAACAGCATCACACTGACATTGGACTTTATTTATAATATTACTAAGTTAAGTGCAAAGCAAACCGTCCTTTTAAAAGAAAAAAATGCAGGTTTCGTATTGAAAATCACACGAGTTAGAACAAACGGAAAACAATTGATAGTCTGTTTAATTTGGTTAATGAGAGGTACACACTTTCTTCAACCCTTTGAAGTGGCCAAAGGTTATATTTTTATTAAATTAGTTTATTTTGATACATTTATCAATTAAGAATTCTGGGTAGCCATTATCGATCAGGATTTCTTAAATTTTAGTAATTTAAGTATCTAGCCGACAGGGGGAACAAATAACCAAGGTCCTATGTACCAACGTATAAATGAACGTAAACTTGGTGGTTTTAGGTTAAAAAAACACGATTTCGTATAGAGACCTGTAAAGGTAGGTTTTCTATATATAGAGGTATGAAAACCACCTCTGGACCTTTCAATCAACACGCCGAACAACGAGAAAGAGTTGTCCTTTTGCATCTCCGTAGTAAAAGACTAAGCGTGATGTAAAGAATTAAGACGCTTGAAGAATTCTAAAGCCATGTCATGAGAAGGAAAAGTCGCAAACGTATCATCCATATAGCGAAAATATAAAATTAAATATAAAGCAGGACTGCGATGTAGGCATTTAAAAAGTTTTAATTCATAAAACCCAACGAAAATGTCGGCAAGGATAGGACCTAAGTGGCTGCCCATGGAAGACCCATCAATTTGTTTGTAAACCATGCTGTCGAAATTAAACTCTACTCGAGAAAGTTCAATAAAATATTTCTCCGGTAAAGAAGGAGGAACAAGTTCACTACGATAAAGCGCATCGCAGCAAACAGTAATGGTCTCATCGATGGACATACTAGTAAATAAACTGGAAATATCAAACGAGCAAAAGAATGAATTTTTTGATTAGGAATAGTATCTCTGATGATTTTAGAGAAAGTAAACGAATCAGAGATGCAATAAGTAAAATACAGACAGGTAAAATGTAACTCAGTGAGCCATTGGGCGAAGGCATGTTGAGCGGAACCAATCATGGATAAAATAGATTTGCAGGGCACATTATCTTTATGAATGTTTGGGAGACCATAAAGTCGAGGTCTGAAGGATCCAGTGGATCGTATTTACTAATAATTCTCTTTAGAGAGATAATTCCTTTTAAATAGGAAGTGCAAGCGTTTTTGCAATTTATTTTCAATATTCAAAGTATTATCACACGAGTCGACCGAGCCGAGTCTTACAAATTTAGTAGTGTCATCTAAAATATCTGACATTTTATTAATATAGTCAGGACGGTTCAGGACAACTACGCCGGCATCTTTATCAGGTCTAGAAAGATAAATATCTTTATTTTTCTTTAAATTAAATACAGTAGAAAAATTGGATTTCTTCAGACTAAAATTCCTCAAGTCAATCGGGGGAATTGCTATAAGAATGTATAATACTAGACACATTAGTTTTCATAGCTGAAAAAGTATCACAGATAAGGAGGTATGATGTTTTAACTAAGAAAAGAAAATTGGCAACTAAAAAATAGCAATATTTCTTTCAACTTAAAATGGCAAATAATTGAGACTTGCAAATCATATAAACCAGGAGATAAATTTTGTACATTATGTACAAAAGAAACCCTAAAAATTTTAAAATATGAAGATATAAAAAGCACAACCAAACTAGTAAATTCAAGACACGAGATTCTATCGTGTAATCATAAACGTTGGTTTAAATTTAATAAATATAAACCACCTTAAATCATTAAAAATTACTCATTAGTAAAAATAGATTTTTTTTTCTAATAAATTAAGTTAAACCAATTACCGCCCTTAGACTCGTAAATCAAATAATAAATAAAGCCATGACAATTATCTCCCCTTAAAAACTTGCAAAAAAAAATACTCTCTCTCTATAGATATTAACTGTAGCGTCTCTAAATCAAAATACGCTAACGGAAACAATTTACTGCACGAGCGTCGCCCTTTTTAAAATTCATCATTCAATAAAATAAAAAGCTATAGCAAACATCTAAATGACTACTTTAAATACAGTTCCTGATTTCAAAAAAAGAAAAACCAAAAGGTAATTATATATCTATATATTTTTAAATCAAATTTATTATGTAAATTCAAAATATATATATTTTTTCTACTCATTTCTATCTCTAACCTATACCAATTTTCTTATTAATTTTCTTATAAATTTTAAATCCAAACCTTTTACTTCAATTTTTCAGATTCATCTGCCTTACTGTTAATGCTAGGTTTATTTTTGGTGTCTTTTCAATTCAATAGAAATCCTCCTAAATTTGCTGATGAGGAGACCGTGTTTACCAAAAAAACTATGTATAATTGTTCTACGTGACTTCATGTATACCACAAATAAAAAGCACGGATTTCCGAAACGATCGTACAGATAATTGACTTTGTTGTTGTTCCTTCTTATGAAACTGATTTTTAATTTAATTAAATTTTGATTTTTAAATTTAAAAATTTTTTAAAACTTTTAAATTATAGATCACATTACTTAATATTGAATTAGCTCTAGGACATTTAACTATCGAGCTTATTATATATCTAAATTACAACGAGCATTTCCTGTATTTTAATTAAACTAATAATTTCACTATTACATTAAAATACACTTAGCTCTTTAGACTATTATTCTAATCTCCTTTAAATTATATATATATATATATATATATATATATATATATATATATATATTCATGGTACACAACGGATGATCCCTTAAATTTCATTGGTATCATAGTGAATTCGAGAGAGCAAGTTGATGCAATGATTGCAGGTTATTAAATGACTTACTGACTAAATAGTTTTCTAACGAATGATAAAAATGAAATTTTTTTTGGTATAGCTTTAAAGGTTAAAAACTTCCATACTATATATATAAATATATATATATATATATGTGTGTGTGTGTGTATGTGTGTGTGTGTATACACTATAAGCAGATAAAACTAACATTAACATTTCACGCATGTTCGAGAATACTTAAAACTTTAAACACTATTTGATAAAGAGATCTTACCTCGAAATATGTCACGAAACGCAATCATTACATTATTGTGTAGAAATGTTGTCTAAACATGTAAGATTTATAATATACATGTTTTAAATCGCCGTGGAACGGAGAAAAAAAGGCAAAAGACCCTAGTGTTTTGATGTGATGTTTGAATATAATAAACTACTTATGGCCAAAATTTCATTTCATTCGGACAAAACACTAAGAAACGGGGCCTAATTAGAGTTGAGGCCCGTTTTTTTGGGTCGCCCTGTATATGTAGATATGTATCGTACGTAATGCCCGAAGAAAACTATATTTCCTCTTCATAAATATGATTACTAAATTTCCCAACGGTATTAGTGAACGTCGGTCCCTTTAATCATTATAACAAATCACTTTCATATAAATAGAATAAAGAGAATGTCAAACCAATGAGAAAAGTAGAGAAAGGTGACAGGAAAGAATAAGACGACAGTAAAACCGTTAATGAATTAATAAGTCTATGATAATTGATATGATAGACTAAGGAATGTGGTCAGCATAGCGTATTTCGACAGAAATATACGCGCATACACATATACGCGCATACACATATACGACAGGTGTTCCAATAGTAATGCCTCCTATTTTTTATTACGCACGAATAGATCAGAGGGGATTGCAAATTGCATTGTTATGAGGACATAAATTTATAAATAATAAATTCTGGAGCACAAATGGTCGCCCGTTATAATGTTACCATTTCCGTCTTCGTAGCCTTTTAACTATCTGAGTTAAGAAATAGAAGGCATTACTTTTGGAACGACTCTTGACGTTCATACACATATATTGTTCATTGCAGGCAAGAGGGAATTGAGAATAGTGTAGACTATGTAGAAAATAAATTTTTGAGCACAGAAGGTAGCTCGTTTTAATGGTACAACGCTCATTGTCGTAACTCTTCAATATTTTAAGTGAAAAATAAGAGACTTTACTTTTGGAACTACCCTTATGTATATATATATATATATATATATATATATATATATATATATATATATATATATAATATATATATATATATATATATGATATATATATATATATATATCCGAAAAAAATTTCGTGAAAAGAAATGGGAAAATTTATTTTATATATCAAGAATTGATCTGAGTTACGCAGATGTTGAAATACCCGTAATGTAAGACTCGTTTAAGTTGCTTGGTATCAGCACTCATCGTGAGCTGCAAAATTTCAGAACATCTACCCGAGCTCAAGGTTGCACCGACAATCTGAGCTCAAGGTTGCGCCGACAATCTTGCAACAAATAATTAACACAGAGCTGAAAGACATTATCTTTGTGGATGCATATTTGGACGTCATATGCATGAACAACTAAAAGGTAGAACATAACAAAGAAAATGTTCATATAATCTCAAGAATTCAGAAGAACGGTTCCAAGGTGTTCAAAATTGATTTTTGTGGAGAAGATTTGATACTTCGAATATATTATCTATAGAAATGGAAATGCTGTTGGATATTGACGAATCAACGCCGAAAGAGGTGCTGATCGACGATTATTATTATGATCGATATTAATCTAGAAGTGTAAGCCATGTTTAGTTTCAGAACAGTTTCCGATGGTTCGTTGTTCTATACAAGTCTTGGAGGTGACTGGTTCGCAGTAGACAGAACAGTTTCCGATGGTTCGTTGTTCTACACAAGTCTTGGGAGGTGACTGGTTTGCAGTAGACAGAACAGTTTCCGATGGTTCGTTGTTCTACACAAGACCTGGGAGGTGACTGGTTTGCAGTAGACAGTTATAAAGTTGCAATCCACAGAGCAAAAGATTCTTTCCGTGTTGACACGAAAAAACATATGCGAAATTTCTACAGAAAGATTTAATATTTATGGGGCAATTCTGGTTTCTGCTTTGTTGGTAGCAGAACGTGAATTAATTCGATTCGTCAGTTCCTATTAGCATCGTTTATAAATAGAATCTCCCGACTGTGCGGGATCATACCCCATTATGAAATATTGCAAATGTTGTAAAAATAAAATGTCAGAAAGAATGTTATTATACCGAAATAAATATTTACATATAAAATAACCTTCGTGAAAATGTTTAATAGGAAGGAATGCTAGTTGTCATAACTAGCACAAGCAAAACTGTTATCTTAATGAAAAACAATGTTAGAACATAAACAAAATGACGTAAGAAAGGAAGTTAGAGAAACACGTGTCAGTTAGTCAAGAGTTGGGAGTCAGGGTTATCTGAGGAATAAAGTCGGTTGATAGTAATGATTCGCGTAGGGGAAAATGTCGATAGTAAAGATCTAGAATAAGCGTTATAGATTTTCAATGAGGAAAGTACCCGTAATAAAACTGCTGTAAATATCACTCAGGCTTCGGGTTGCACGAATCTTCGTTTTCAGTTTTTCCGAGGATCCGTCAAATCAAAACCGATGAACTCACTTAGCCTATATAAAATCCCATAGAGTTTTGTTTGTCCTTTAATATTATAGTTATTATAATTATTTATGTTCTTTTTTTTACATGCAGACGATTAAATATATCGACGCGTAAATATATATACACTCGTATATATATACCCTCCACAATATGACAATTCTAGCATTTGAGAACCTTTTAGTTACTAAGACCTGAAGACTGACAAACTAAGTTTTCTATACCTAGTATGCACAACTTACGTTTTCATTAGACGAACTTATTAAAAATAAGAGAAGACAATGGTTGGGAATGGACATCTGAATACCAGGAAGTATTTTGTCAAAATAAAAAGTCTTGATGGTCAACTTGCTTCTCTCCTCCTATAGAACAGACCTGTATATTATACTTATTAGTGACGACGGCTTGTATACTATTGAAGCATGCATTTAAAAAAATGCGAGATGGCTTTATCAAACCAGTTGTTCATACGTTAAGAAATCTCATGTCAACCCTTAAATTGAGAAGGAGGATTATTTTTGCTGTAACGTAATTTCATTTGTGAGTAGACGATTGACACTATGCACAGACCATAAATCATTATTCTATACTTCCCTGTTCTAAAATCGTCTTAAATTGTAACTTGAAAATGGAATTCATACCGTTTGCTCACAAATTATCCAAGTTGACCCCAGAACACTGGGCCTCTTGGATATATTGCGATTTCTTCGTTTCGAACAGGAGAGGAATGTAACACCACATTATGCAACACGATGAAGAAACTCTCGAATAACTCAAATAATGAGTACTAAACGATGAGTCTATTAAGCAAACCAAAATCAAAATTGTTCAACATACTTCACGTATTTTCTTCCTATGTAATAAGGTACTTATATATAATAAGCTCATCGTCATTCCACAATACTGCAAAACAGACTTTTGAGAGATGTCCATGCTAGCCACCCAAACAATAAAATGCCAAAAATATGACTTCTGTCCGAATTTGAATAAGAGCATTGAAAACATCATAAAATCATGTAAAGTCCATACCTTGGCAACTAAATCATAACTAATCAAATATAGTTCTTGGGTGAAAACAGTGACAATGGTAATGAGTACATACGAACTTTAAGGGCCTGCTAGATAGATTCTAATATATTATAGTAGTACAATTATTCGGCAGAATCACGTTGATACACCGGTTCTCGTTGGATCACAGAAGTTAGGCAACAATGAGCCTAGTCAGTATCAGATGGATGACCTTTTTGGAATAACAGGCGCTGTTTATGCTCTCCGCTTATATCGGCATTGTTTTCCATTGCCATGAATTTCTAATTATCACTGGAATAAAGCAGTGCTGACTCAGGCGAGGTGTGTTTGGAGATTGCGCCACCCTTTCGACAAAAAATTTCACGCGTAAGTCGCATCATCATCGGTGATGTTCGCGGTCTTCATCGACAACGATAGACAAATAGTTTTTAGTAGTACATAGTTGTTCAAAATTACACAAAAGTCTTTAGATGTAGAATTCCTACTATAGAAATTACAATAAATTTTCTCTATGAAATGTTCACAAAATTGTGAATAGTCGATTGGAAAGTGGTTGATAATGTGATACAATTTACATTCGGTGCTATTACGGATTTTTGCGAGACCTTTAAAAATTATATAACGGACGTTTCTTATCAACCAATTCCAACGGACACATTTGGTTGATACGCTGAAAAAGTATCTTGAGAAATGTTAGGATCACACTAATAGGAAAATCCTTGCATCAGGTTTTAGTTTTATTTAAAAATATTTTTAAAAACTTTTACTCACCCAAATAACGTAAGGGGCTACTGTGATTTAGAGACCATACCCACAGAGACATCCTAAGTTTAGCATTGGGATGTCTGTTCACATTACATTCAAATTTCCGAGTAGACATACACAAAGAGTACAAACACTATACAAATGTTTAAAGAATAAAAACACTATTCGTGATTAAAAACTCCACGGACTACTATCCATGAGGGATTTTATATCTCCATCGGAAACGATAATTTACAAAAAAATGTCAGAACATAAGGAACACATTTTTTTGTTTTATAAGAAACTTTGCCTATTCTTTACAGTAAATAAATAACTTATTTTGTCGTAAAACACAAACACAGCGTTATTTGGATTTCTAATTTCCATTAGTATTCGACTTTAGTATGAAATGACCACAAAACGGTTGGTATATCGTAAACGTAAGAAAGAAGCGTGAATGAAAACGAGATTTATTGAAGCATTGTATGTGACTATATACAGATTTTCAGATCAATTATGTAGGGCAGTGACCTAAACAGAACACACTCAGTGGCATGAAAATCGTTACGCCGTGAATAGTGAACAAGTAAACGAGTGGAGCAATCTATAACGAACAAGTTTTTAGCCACACTTTCTATTGTCACCAAGAAGAGAATGTCAATGATAGTAATGATGAGTTTACAAAAGAATAATGATGGTCAGAAACCGCAGCAATAACCAATAACAGAGAAGCGCTAATAACGAACAATAAAATGTCAGTATGCAACACTTAAATGAACTATAGAACCCATGACCAATTAATGTGTGATGAACTGCCTGCCCTTTTGGCTAGGATAAATGTGTAGCATATGTCCTAGTATTTTATACCCTCAGTCAGTGTAGGAGAAGTATTTCTTGATTGATAAGATTTTTTAGTTTTGTTCGAATCCCGAGTGCTCATTTTTGAATAGCTGGATTTTTCCCCACATTAAAAAATTGGCCCTGTGCCTAACTTTGCCCTCGTGGGGAAGCAAGTAAATAGGAGCTCCTCCTCTTTTCTCCATTCCATTGATTTTACCTTTGGGCTCTACTCTCATCCTGTTGTAGTTTATTTAAGAACGGAACGTCATACTCCGATGAAACTCGCCGATAACTCGTTTATTTTAACTAACTGAAGTACCCGGCGTTGCCAGGCTGTATTTAATATATTTGAATAGTTCGTCTTCACACATAATTTTCTTATTGATTAAACGAAACATTAATCCATAATGGATCATTTTCCACATCTGAGATAGGAGCAGTAGGTGCGTATTATTTTATAGAGCTCTCGCCAGTAGCTCTAATCCTCTTTTATAGTTTAATCTTTTATATTTTAGACTTTCTTCTTTCAAAATATGCTTAAGAATAGCAATTTTTATTTTATATCATAGTGCATATCTGAAAACTATTATATTATAACGTGATCGATTTGAGGGAGCGATTTTCCCCATTAGGGAGGTTGAGACCCCCCCCCTGGGACCTGAGAAAAACCGGGTAAAAGATGCTAAGATTGTTAACAAGATGCTAAGATTGTTAAAAAGATGCTATGTTTGTTTAATTGGATCCCGGACAACACCGGCTATCGAAAATACTTGAATTGAAATACATGGATATATATTTTGTTTTATTGTCCAAGTCAGATATATATTTTGTTTCATTGTCAAAGCCAGATACATATTTGTTATTTGGAAAAAAGATGACACGAAATGTTAGAATAAGGGACAATGGCATTCGTCTGCCCTGAGAGACACCGGGCCAGGTGCTCTGAGTTCTGGGCAGGAAAATTGATAGGGACTAACCCTTGAGGTCATGTGAACGGATGTCATTTTTGGTCTCAGATTCACAAAACTCAAGACTATGACTGACTGCACACACGCAATTTAGATCTGGAAATCCCCAGACACGTACCGTGCTCTGAATGGTTAGGTAGATCGTCTACCCCATCCCGTGACCTTACTATAAAAAGTCAATATTGCTCGAAATTAGCCAGATTGGAGGCATATTTTACGTTGAATTTCTCGAGAATAACACCGCTCCTAAAAACTCCTGACAACCCCCTCTCCAACCGCCTAAGTGCCATCTACGAAGGAGAGAGATTTGTGAATTTAAAAATGTGCTAAGAACTGAACGTGTATATATCTGTAAAAAGACTGAAAATTTTGTGAAATTAATTTTTAATAGATAGACCCCAATTGTCTGTTATTTCTTTCTGGTGTATGCAACTTCGCTTTTCGCTTCCAGCATTCTAAACAGAGACGTTTAGGATCTAATGTGGAGAGCTCCCGGCACACTAGACATCACGAGCCACAGTTTCGAAAAAGACCGGAGGTCAGTTTCCTTGACCTCATTACGAGAGTCCGGCCACAATATCCTTTTTTTAAAACAATTTAATATGCAATATATATAAAGATGGCATTAGTAATCTATTCTGTTAATGAAATAATTAAATTTAGTTTCAGGCAGTGCATATCTGAACGCTGATAAATGTACATGTAAAATTAATTTTAAAGAACCTCTACAAAAATAACATTTTCGGTGAAACCTCTAATAGGTGTGTAAATGTCGAGTTTTCAGGACTTCCAATACTGAGCCAGCAACACACAACTGGCCATGAGAAAAGCAAGGTGTCTAAAGATTAAGTCCATCAACTTTGAAGCTTTGTTTTTACTAATAGACATGGCAAAAATATTTTGGCGGAATTATAAATGCTTGAACTGAAATGGCACGTCAAAAGTAATAAGGGGAATCCAAGGAATTAACACAGTTTCATCTTTAAAATTTCCAGCTATTATAATGGCTTCCAGAGCATTAGTCTTCAAATGTTTTATTGCTTACCATGGGCCACTACACAGTTTAAGTGGATCAAAATATCTTAATAACATAACTAGAGCTCCTTCCTTCAATATTGGGTTATGATGTGGAATTTTAAGCAGTTGTGGTAAATTCTACATAACATTTTACTGGTTGATCTTCATCCATAACAAAATCAGTGGGTTGATAAACCTTGCAATAGATTATAATTTATCATATCAACAGCATCATTTCTAGGGGCCAAGATTGCTCTTTCACGAAGCCATCCAACATTGTGGAAATTTCGAGCAACATCTAGGAAAACCTTAGTAATCAGATGATCAACTGAATTTACATTTGGCCACGTGGTAATTTGTGCAATTGAAGATCTCTATTCAATGTTATTGAACTAGTGCCAATGAAAAGAAAGTGATTTGAGAAAAGTGTTGCAGACTGATCATCAAATAAATGTGTCCTCATCATAATATTCTACAAACTGAAAACCAAAACTAAAAACGTTGGTACCACGCAGTATTGCAGAAGTGCCGGGGTTTCAGATCACATTTTAAATAGAAAGAAAGAATTCGGGACTGAATCAAACGTTCGGTTCCCGAGGACGGCTGCATTTTGTTTGATAGATAAACCATTTATTGCAGACTATAACGTTTTGTTAGACCTATATCTCTTTTCTACTATCCTAAGGGTAACTTATAGTAATATCACAATTAAATAATAATGTAAAGTTCTGGTGTAGAACAAATTTGGGATACGATGTAAAAAGTATAGAGTTGTACTTACAATATTGTAATGACTTGGTAACTAACGCTTGGCACTTCTACCATCGCGGGTGGATGAACATAAACTTGATAAATTCATTGTTTTTGAGCAAATTCAAATTTTATTGAATTTCGTTTAAAAATAATGGACAAGAGAACTTCTGTTTATGTTTGAATGATGGCTTTCGTGTCACCCTTTCGTTGGTTGATTTCAGTCTCGTGGCGGTTTTTGGGTTGTAAACGTCAACTTTTATAGGTTTTCGGATACGCTGACAATGAACATCACAGTGAAATTTGAGGCTGATAAGTCGTTTACCATATATGAAAACATATAAGATCCAACGCAAAAGCTAATGTAATCCCTCGCACCCATTTTGTTTTCACAACCGATTAGTTACTAATGCACACGCGTGTAACTGAAGCATACGACAAAGAAAATATTTTTCACACACCCCAATGATAAAAGTTGGGTGTTTATTCCGAAAGCTGTTCTTAACACAGGGAGGTTGGATGGGTTTATTCCGAAAGCCGTTCTTAATATGTAGGAGGTGTGTTTCCAAAAGCCATTCCTAACATGGGGAGGTTGGAGTGTTTATTCCGAAAGTTGTTTTTAACATGAGGTTGAGGTATTTATTCCGAAAGCTGTTCTTAACATGGGAAGATTGGGGATGTTTATGCCAAAAGCCGTTACGCATATGCATATTCTAATTTCTCTGCTGTAAAACAAAATGGCTTTCAGCGATTACATTAGCTTTTATGTTGTATAAGAAATGTTTTCTTATCTGGTAAATGAAAGTTGACATTTCAAATGTGAACGGTGAGTTGTAGTTAATATAAAAATACTGAAAATTTGTATTTTAGTCAGAGAGACTAATTATTTAACAAGTGTCATTGAAATTAATATTTGTTTTCTCAAAATTAAATGGTTATTTTTATTTTATTAGTAACGAAAATTTCTATTTTGTATTAAAATAAACGTCTTGTTTATGTTGTAATAATTTTCTTTAACATAGTTGAATTCAGTAAATGTTTAAGGAAAACTTTCTATAAAAAACACATGCATTCGAAAACTTTAGAATTCTGGTTTGAAATTAATGTGTAGCTTATCTAATCGACGAATGAATAAAAAAGAAAAGATATGTAGGGTTGTCGTCGTCGTATTTCTTTACAGAAAAGAAAAGGAGAAATTATTTATAGAAATCCTGTACTAATCTTGACATCTTGGGCTATTTGGCGAATAGTAATGCACCGATCTTCCAAAATGGCAGCCTCAACTTGATGGACAGATGCCTCATCAATGGCAGAAGGGGGACGACCTGGCCTGGGAGCTGTTTCCACAGACTTCCAACCATGTTTAATTTCACGATGCCAGCGTTTTACAAGGTCATATGATGGGGTATTATCACCATAAGTTTCTTTCATTTCATCAAAATCTCCTGTGGTGTGCGTCCTTTCAAATACAAAAACCGGATCACTGCTCGACATTCAACAGGCTCCATTTCACACCTGACTCAGTTCAAACACCTGTAAAACAGAAACCACAATCAGTTCAGAGTCGTAATTTACCACATAACCCGTAGAGATATAAATCATTACACATGCAAAATTTCAGCTAGATCAGACAACTGGAAGTGGGCCAGGGACATTACTTATTGCACACCCCTCGTATCCCCTGTTTTATGTTGCTACCTATATCACAATTGTCCTTAAGGGGTTTTCAATCCCTTTAGAGATTCTGGCGTTTTGCGATAGTGTCTTTTTTCTCTCTAAGAATAGAATTTAATAATGTTATTATTTTTTAAAGAATTATTGTTTATCGTTTCACCACGCTTGAACTTCGATTCTCTCATAATCGGCTATCATCATGTGTATTTGTTTCTCTGTTAAGTTTTATTCTATACGTTTATATTTTAAGAATTTCCTCATTTTCATTTCTATTTGCAGACACAGTTTTCGTTATTTTCTTTTCAGTTTTATCTTATTCTACCTTTAATAAACCTATATCTAAAATATACCATTTGGCTGATATAAGTTTATTTGAACGTCAATATTTGCACGCTTCCACAAAACATACATATCCAGGACAGACTACATCCTCATTCGCAAAAAAGCCTGCGCATTTGTCACAAAATTGGGGGGGGGCTCTTCTCTTTCCTGCAGCCACGTTTTCACAGCAGAGAGATTGATGATCATTCTCTTCCTTGCCATTATTCTAATGATTGGTGTTCGATCTCTAATCTATGTCTCCAACTGTAAAATATCTGCGACAAAACTCGGCTATCTAAAACCACTGTAAATAATTTTGATTCCCCGCCCTCCTTTGTGTACGTAAAACTAAATAAAACTTTCATTAGTTAAATTTATTTACAAGAATAACCCGTCCATGGAAATGAATACGATGGGTTTGCTTCTCAAGTGACTACAATCTAGCCGTTTTAAAGTCAAATGTTAACAAATTCTTGTTTGGCCGCCTGTTAGAAATAATCAAATTTTACCCAGTTTCAACAATTGTTAGTAATTCTTAATGTGTTGCCCAAATTTCTATATGCAAAACTCATTAAAATGTATCCTCGAGCGGCACTTGGTTCTTGATAAGCGGCGACTCGTTTTTACATAAAATATAAGTATTAATTCCTTACCATACAATAAAAACACGGAACAATAGTAGAAGTCCATATTATATCAGTAGAGCAAGATGTTAACCTAACTTTACTTATATAACTGAGCTTTTGGTGGTGAACGCTGCCAACATGGTGGGAATTATTGATGTTGCAAATTTTGTCAACTCTGATACCATAGTTCCAATTATAGTACCAAACAATGTCACATTGAACCATATTTTAGACTATTGCATCAGACTTTCACGGCACACATACTTACTTTTATCTATCTGAAAGCAACTTCGGTTTCTGACATTGACAAGTCGATATTTATTGAGTTTTCCTTTCGTAAAATCAATTATACCTTTATAGATTTTACGATAAACAAGTAATTGGAAAAAAAAAACTAAAACTAATCGAAGATGGACAATCACAATGAAGCCAAAATGGCGACAAGAACAAGAACAGAATGATAATTGGTATCTCTTTGAAAACTTTGACAATGATATATTTGATGCGATAAAATACGCAATTAAATACAAGACATAATACATTATCATCTTCAACCCAACAAAATATCCAAAAGATTAAATAACACACACACACACACACACACACACACACACACACACACACACACACACACACACACACACATATATATATATATATATATATATATATATATATATATATAAGTAAAATTATATAATCATCAGAACAGGCCGTACAGGGATCGATCTACGCTTCCATGTTACCGGCTTCGTCAGGTGTTCAATAATGGCTAATATAATTAAAGAATGGCTAATATAATTAAAGAATGGCTAATATAATTAAACAAAAATGTATTAGCAAAGATATCACTTGGCAAACTGACACCAATTAAGACATGTCATTTATTGTCTAGATACATCATCCTACTAATATATTTGTCAGTTGAACAGACAATTTCATTTCCTCCGCCATGAATAATTCAAACTAGTCCCGGATTTAGGCGCATAGATACAACTCGAAACAAATTAAATATATTGAAATTTATAATAATATTCAACGGGTGAAGAAAAAAGAGGAAGAAAAATTGGAAACAAATAAAAAAGACATATAAATTTTACTTTAATATTACACAATCAATCCAATATTCTAGTGTATTTAAAATTACCAAATTAAAAAATAGGAATACATGTCTATAGCAGGTAATTATTTTTTTCTAAAAAATACTTACTTAGAAGAAGCTACTTTATATATATATATATATATATATATATATATATATATATATATATATATATATTTGTATATTTTGGCAGCAAGGCATTATTCAAGCACGTCTGATTGAACACCACAGAGTTTATTCCGATGTTTTTTGGATATCTATTCGATTCGCCGACTGAAAAAAAACAAAAAAAAAACGCTCGACGAATGGAAAAGATATCCAGAAAAATTGGAAAAAGGAATAACGGAATAACTCTGTTGTGTTAAATCAGACGTGGTTGAATATATATATATATATATATATATATATATATATATATATATATATATATATATATATATATAGCAAGATGCCCCGATGTTGCCCGGGATTAAATGATGATCAACGAATGTTTCACATTTCCACATTTTTATTTTCTATCAGAATCGATACCAGTGTCCATTTTTTAATCAAATCGATTTATTTCATGCTTTAGTTTGGGACCTACCGTGGTGCACCGGGAGGAAGACTTACATGTAACTTAGGCCACAATATCTCTCTCCTCTGATCTTGAGCACGTGTATAATAGGGAAAGGAGTGGCTAGTTACTTTTAATGCAACTAAAACCAAGCTTCTCTCTTTACATCATCAACGTTCTGATCCCCATGATGCCTCAAGTTTTGACAACCTTCTGGGCTTGACCTTTACTCCTGATCTTAAATGGAACAGGTACATCAAATCTGTTGCCAAGGCAGCTGGAAAAATGGTCGCATCCTTCTATCGATCCAGTACATATCTCACTGCTGATGCAATTCTCTATTTATATAAGAGCCAGGTGCGTCCAAGGATGGAATACTGTTGCCACATCTTGACAGGAGCTGCTAGAAAGGACTTGTCCTGCCGTGATAGAGTTCAAAATAGACTTCGTAGCCTCGTAGGAGATATCCTTTTCTCTTCCCTGCAACCTCTGTCTCACAGAAGAGATGTTGCGACTTTGTCTCTACTGCATCGTTATTTTCATGGACAGTGTTCGACTGAGCTTCAGTCTATGGTCCCCCCCCTCGCCAAACTTTCACAAGAAACACTCGTCTAGTTGAAAACACTATCAATAATTCCCCCCACTCTTTATCCGTGCCTAAACCTAAACGTAGATTCCACGCAAAAAGCTTCTTTATTAGAACTGCACGCCTGTGGAATTGTCTTCAGTTTTCCTGCTTTACAGCTGACTACAATATGGTTGTCTTCAAGTCCAACGTAAACAAGTTCTTGATGAGCCGTTCCATATAAGTTAACAAATTTACCGAATTTCCATTACTAACGATTCCTATATTGTCCAATTTCTACTGTAAACTCTTTAATCCTTATCATTTAGTGGCCTGTTGGCCTTGATAAGTGGTGATGCTTATGTAAAAAAATGTATGGTAATTTAGATTGCCTAGTAAAGAACCTAATGTTTATTATATAAAATTTTTTTATATAAATTCTTTAGTTTGAAAAGCAAAAGTTATGTTTCTATTTTCAGATTCGTAAGTAAAGCTAGGTTGTAAGTTTAGTATATATATATATATATATATATATATATATATATATATGTATATATGTGTGTGTGTGTGTATGCGTGCGTGTGTACACCTCTGAGTTTATGCGAATTGTTTCAGTAGTTCTGATTTTAACTACTATTCGCCAAGTACTACTACCGTCACTCACTTACAACGCGTATTTACACTCACAAAGGACTTATTTTTAGACCCGTTCCTCCGTAATTGATCTATTCCCTATTACGCATAGCATTTAGCTTCCCTTCTTCTACACTAAAAATACTAACGTTTCCCCATACTTGTTCATCGCATTTTGTTTGGCTCATACTAGCCATTCCAATATTCATGGATTATTGGAATGATTACACCCCCTTTACTTAACGAAGACTACGCCACCTTGACATTATAGCCAACTATCGCAATCCAACAGTTTGCTTTGTTCTTTCGTTTTTTTTTCTGGGAATATTTAAAGTTATATACTTTCCGTTTTATACATGTTTTCTAGTTTTTCTAAATACGGCTCAGTTTCTTTACATTTCAGATCTTTATCGTATCGGCGAGGAGAGAGAGAGAAACATAGGAGAGAGATAGAGCGAGAGAGAGGAAGATAGATAAATTTAATCATCGTATCGGCAGAGAGAGATTAAATCATCGTATCGACAGAGAGAGAGAGAGAGAGAGAGAGAGAGAGAGAGAGAGAGAGAGAGAGAGAGAGAGAGAGAGAGAGAGATTGAGATTAAATCATCGCATCAGATTAGTACATTTCAGATTTGGTAGCGCAGTGGGAAGCGGTCCTATCTTATTACCTACTTTTTTACGTTTGTGTCTAACTAAAGAAATATCTTTTTTAAATTAATGTTATCGAATTCTTACAGTTATATTGTTTTTCTTTTATTTGTTTTTTTTTTAATTATCGAAATGAAACGAAAAACCTTCACTTGTGTTTGCTTTTTGTTTTTATATTTAGGTTTTATTTTTTATGGTGATATGTGAAAATTTTAAAACCAAGTATTTCAGTTAATACAATCAAAATGATAAATGATAAATACACGATATAAGTTTAGCTTCATTTCCTGACGATTGGATTCCATGTTTTCGTTCGTAAATAAACTTCTTGATAAAATGACCAGTGTGTGTGTGTGTGTGTGTGTGTGTGTGTGTGTGTGTGTGTGTGTGAGAGAGAGAGAGAGAGATTAAATTATTGTCTCGGCAAAAACAGACAGAGACACTTAGAGAGAACCACAGAGAGAGAGAGAGAGAGAGAGAGAGAGAGAGAGAGAGAGAGAGAGAGAGAGAGAGAGAGAGAGAGATTGAAACAACGTAACGGATACGGATTGACCTCATTTCATTAACCCGTCAGTGCTTGGTTTAAATAGAATAAAAACAATAGATTATTTAAACTCCGATTTCGTAGGGCCGTATGTGGCGGGCCTTCCTAATAACCCCCTCATGCACGTTTTACACAAATAAAGGAATACATTTTTTTTATTAATGTTATCGAATTCATACAGTTATATAATTTTTAAAATTTTTATTTGCTTTTTTTTAAATATCAAATGAACTGAAAAACCTTAATTTGTTTTTTATTTTTATATTCAGGTATTATTTTTTTTTACGGTGATATGTGAAATAATTGAAACCAAGTATTTCTATTAATACAGACAAAAAGTGATAAATACACAAAAGAAGTTTAGTTTCATTTCCTTACGATCGGATTGCATGCATGTAAATAATTTTCTACTTCTTAATAAAATTGGAGGCGAACTATTTTTCGTGGCGAAGCCATGCTTCCTATTGCCTATAATTTATTTTAATCTTCCCTCTCGCTACTATTTTTTTATTTTTTTCTACGGCTGGTAGTTGCTCAATACTCTTACTACACGACCTCTCTCCACCCGTTTTTGACATTCCTATTGCCGTTCCTACCATGAGAAGTTATGGGTGTCCATTCCGAAAACCGTTCGTAACAGAAGAAGGTTGAAGATTGGGAACAACAGCTGCAGCAGCAATAACAACAACAAGAACAATAACAACACCAACAATAACAATGGTACTATAATTTTATCGAGGGATGGGCACGCTTCTACCGGGAAACGCCGGTTAGCAGGTACTATATAACTAAGAAGTGCCAGGCACAGAGCGAGAAGGAGAGAATGACAGAGTGTGTGTGTGTGTGTGTGTGTGTGTGAGAGAGAGAGAGAGAGAGAGAGAGAGAGAAAGAGAAAGAGTGTGTGTGTGGGTGTGTGTGAGAGAGAGAGAAAGAGAGTGAGAGAGAGAAAGAGAGTTAGAGAGAGCTGAGGAAGGTTCCAATATATACTTTTACAATTGCGGTTGTGTGGTCACATAATTATTTATAACAGTTCAAAGTATATGAGTATTCCTTGGCTATAAACTTCCGTACGTGATTCTTTTGTCTCCCGCCGTACACTCGTCTGGAGAAAGCCAGACAAATATGCCATATGAATCCAACACCGCACGCCATTGCTGTGTATAATAAGCTATTGTATTATTCCTTCCCCGAAATCGCAATTCAATACAGATTGGCAAGAATCACGGCAGGACATGGTATTGGCAACGGAAAACGTTCAGAAAATAATATTCTATGTAACGAAACAAAGAAAAATCAAATAATAAATCTTATATATTTTTATTTTTACGAATAACATGATACAGACTTAACAACTATTGGTTATATTTAAAGCAAACTCAGCGGGCAGATATATCAATATAGAAAGGTATTAGACTACGTAAAGTTGACCCGGGTCAAGTAATTCGGAAGCTAAACATATTAGATGAAACAACCACCCGCAGTGTCCGTTATATGTGTATATCTTCATTGTCAACTGCATGGTTTTATATATATATATATATATATATATATATATATATATATATATATATATATATATATATATATATACATACATATACATACATATATAGTATATATATGCATATATATATACGTATATACATATATATACATATATATATAATACAATTAGGTTATCAAAGAATATATCATTAACAAAGAAAACTTTATCAAGATATTTTTTATCTTCTTATTAGCAAACAATTTTTTTTAGAAAGATGTATTCTTAGTTCAGAAACGAAAATTTCTTCCCAATCATCAGATAGCGTAATCAATTGGTTTTCTAAACTTAAACAGGATCCCAATTAAACTTTATGACATTCGAGATAGATATTATCAATTTATTTCTCCAATACTACTGAAAAAGTCTTTCATTCAATTCTGATCAAGAAAGTAAACTTATACTACCTGCCAGAAAACCACTCCTCGCTTTTGATCACAAACTTTGGACGAGGATTTAATTGTAATATTCTTATGGGTATCTAACTCGGTTCACATTATTGATTTAATTGACCTTTTTCTCTTACATAATCTTAAAATTAAAATTAAAACCAAGTATAGAGACTAGAAAGTGGCCTATACAGAGATGATGGCCATTTCTTTACTAGGGCAAGAGAGAGATTATACAAAAAACATAAAGGACATCCGTAATTTCTTCAAAGAATTCGAACTTACTATCAGATTTGATCATGTGAAAAACCTAAATTTTATTAGGTTAAATTTAATATTAATCCTGGCCTTTTTATCTCCAACGATAAACCATATTTATCATTATTTTGTGTTCATGGATTCCCCAGCCACCCGTTCTGTATTAAGTAGAATTTCTAAGTTCTCAGCTACCAAAACTCTAAGATTTTTAACAATCTAACTCATGATACTTCCAAGGAATCTTATATTCTAATAATAACTTTTATAACCCTAAATACCGTATAGGTATTGTAACCCAATACAATGCAATGAATAAAATAAATATAGATAATCGAACTGCTGGTACCGATGATCAAAACAATAAACAAATCAAAAGAGAAACATCCAATTCACCTAAGAAGCTATAAAGTACCAATAAATCCAGGAAACCAATAAGAAAAAATAACTTTTGGTTTAACCTTCTCATAATATTAACTTGAAAACAAAAAAAATTCTTAAAGATTTTAGAAAATTATTTTGAATACCCCATAAATATTCTATACTAAACAAAAATCCTGTCAAACTCTCATTTTCTACGACTGCAAACTATAATAAATTCAAACAATAGGAAAACTAATCAGGCTCAAAAGGCAAATCTGCAAAACGTTTATTCCTTAAATTGAAACTGCCAGGTCCCCCGTAAATGCCCCTTAATAATGATTGCATGCCCAGCAACGTCATCTATTCATGCACTGTGACTGGATAGCCCAATACAAACCTTACTACTACTACTACTACTACTACTACTACTACTACTACTAATAATAATAATAATAATAATAATAATAATAATAATAACAACTAGCGGAATCTGTGGAAATTCCACAGGGCACTCATTCATATGTAATATATTGATATTGCTATTCTGTGGAGAGGCGCTGATATTATTGTCGCTCTTTTGTTAAAACTGCAAAAGTATTTATTTAAGCTAGCAGGGACGCTCAGAATCGCCCAGTCATAAAATACGCTTGAATATAATATTTTAATTCTTGCAGATTCTGTATATATTATTATAGAGTAAATGTGCTATCGATTTTTATATATTATAAAATTGCGATTTCAAAAAAAAAAAAATATATCCATATGACTTAGGTGCATTAGCTTGAATCGAAACCGAAAACAAAACTTATGAATATATATATATATATATATATATATATATATATATATATATATATATATATATATATATATAGTCATTTATAAAATATATATGGCGATTAAGCTACACTGAATATTCTGCGTTTCATCCACTATAGGATTCGTCAGGCTTATATATCCTATTAATATATAGATAATTATAACAATAATATAAATAGTACTTCCTTTATTAAATCAAAATTTTATTGATAACACCCAGAGGCATAATCCATCTGGTGTTACATTAAACAATTATCCATCAGACATTACTTTAAACCATAGGTCTGCAAAGTTTTCGAGCAGGGGGCCATAGTGCTGACTTTTTAGAACCACGTAGACAAAAAAAAAGGCCTAGACATGTTTTAGACTGATTTGCTCATTCGCTTCGATTTGAAGTGAAACTGATTCGCCTAAACCTTATTCCTTTAATCATTTTCTGAAAAAAAAAGCAAAAAAAAAAAAAACCCCACACTATTTTCACAGATTTTCATTAAAAAAAACTTTCCTGATTATTTTTACGTTTACAATAATAGCTCGCAGGTCGGATTAAATACTTTGGCGGACCGGATCTGGCCCGTGGGCCGTAGTTTTGAGACTCCTGCTTTAAACGGTACTCTTCGCCCAGATTCCTTTATTAATCACACTAGCTCTGTAAATCTGATAACCCAATCTACCTCCCTACATTCAAATAGACCATATCTATCCCTAACACTAACTGTTTAACCCAAGAACACTCTATGAAAAAATGCACATATATCGGAGCATCGATCTTTTCATCATCAGAAACATATCTCATCCCACGTATATTCTTTTAAAAATACAAATAAACGCCCATCCGTAACTATTTTAATTAAGAAGTTTAAATCTAATAGAATACCATTTTCCTTAAAATTGACGATTAAAAAAACTAATTCTTATTCTCCAGGTTCAGATCCTGTCAACTTTGTATCTCCAAAGCAGCTGTAATAATTTCCTCCTCAAAATATAAATAACGGCATTATAAACTCTAAGGATGGAATCATGTTACATTGCGAACATAAGAAAACATTTAAACACGGTATCTTTTTCGGCCAACAGAAACTATTCCGTCACCTTCTCCCTTATATTAATAACACATTTATTCACATATATCTATATAGGTAGGTATTATGCTATGTAGTTTATATCGATTCTAATAGGTATTAAAACGGAATAAAACTGTATCTTGACTTGGTTAACTTAGTATTCGCTTGGTTAACTAGTATTCTATGAATTTTATTTAAATAATGAGTTAATAAATAATTAGCATATTCGCCTTGTAGAATGCTATCATTTAATAATATTAATTTACATATGAAGAAAATTTATATATATAGTTATTTTACTTTGTTTTAAGTATATAACGGCATAACCTCGTTGACACACCGGTTTTAGTCAGATCACCAAAGTTAAGCAACGTTGAGTCTGCTTAGTATCAAATGGATGACCGTTTGGGAATTCTAGGTACTGTATGTGCTCTCCACTTATCTCGGCACTTCTTTCCAGTTGTCCTGTACATACACTTCGCTTGTCACTGGTATTTAACAATGTCGACACAGGAGAGCTGTGGTGGGAGATTTCGCACTTCCTGCTACAAACATTTCACGTGTAGGCACCCCCTTCGTGGGTATCCATAGTCTGTCAAATTTTTCCGTTCGTATATGTTTATATGAATTTTTGTTACGTATGTATGGGCATATGTAATAAATTATAACTCTATAGTTATATAATTTTGATTCCACTTGATGCGGAACATACTCGGAATTTTCTTGTTCTTTATTAAGGGTCCGATAATTGAATTGTAACCATATTTTGAAAATTAAAACTTTATTAATTTATCTTCCTTGTATTCCATCTCAGTTCAAACTCATCGTAAGTGTCTCATATCGACAGCCTCTAAGGTTTTCTTTGGGCTTAAAAATAAACAAAGCTGACAGGGAGCAAGGTCTGGACTATAGGGAGGTTGAGAAACTGTCTTGATGCCAATCTTGATCAAATAATCTGTGACAAGGATGGAGTTGTGGACTGGTGCATTGTCCTGTTGGAAATGCCAACGATCCGATTTGAAAAGTGCTCGCCTCTTCAGACAGAATTTATTCCTGAACCCACTTAAAACTTCAACATAGTATTTCTTGTTGACTGTCTGTCCAGTGTGATCCGAATGTATGTAGATCATGCCTGTGCTGTCGAAAAAAAAAAAAAAAAAAGAAAGAAGGAAAAGGAATAATCATAAGTTTCTGGGTGAATCTGCTCTGTCTGGTTTTCTTTGGTCTGGGAGAGCCAGCATGTTTTCACTTAGAACACTATCTCTTGGTATCTGGGTCATAGACGAAGATACAGAGTATCAAGAACTGCGGGATCTGAATTAATCAGCTTGACCATCTCCCTGCTGTCATGACAACGTCTTTCTTTCTAATCTTGTCTGATCATCCTTGGGACAAATTTTGCGCAAATCCTCCATCTCTTCAGTACTCCGAGAACGATTTAGTATACAGTTCCCACATTGACACCAAACTATGCACTTATTGTCTTTATAGACACGCGACGGTCCTTATCCATGAAATTCTTTATTTGGCCAATCGACTCTGATGCCCGACTTTCTACCTCCTCTCACACTTCTCATTATCTCGCAGACTCCTTACTTTCCTTAAATATCTTATGTAGCTCAAAAACTCATGCTCGATTCATGCAAGATGGTCCAAAAGCAATTTTAAGCAGTTAGATTTCTGTGGCATTTTTTCCAAGTTTAAATCAGAATTTAAAAAGCATATCGTTCTTCTAGATTTTCCTCACGTCCACATTACATTTTTGACATTCACCAGTTGTAAAAATAAGGCTTTAGTAGGGTGTATTCCAATTCCTGCTGTAGCTGTTTATTTGAACCTGAAATCATAAAAATAATTTTAAAAAATCTCTTAAGATGTATAGCAATAACACACTGAATTTTCAAGAGTCAACGACAAGTTAAAATCCCCGTACAAAACTTATTAAAGACACTACGTATGTATATATTTTTCTCTTATTTTCATCTAGGTGACCGTCTGTGACCTTTTAACTTCTATTTTTATCAGTAGTTTTATCAAGACCCAACATGGTTTTGATGCAATTCACTCTCACGCACTTGTTTTTATCAATGCATGTCCATCTGTTTCATGTAGCTGGTTATTTTCATTTTAAAAATCCTAGTAATTTAATTTCAGCATTTTCAATCAAGTCTAGTAGTGAAATGAAATTTCTAGCTTTCAGTGGGCGGTGATGGTGGTCTAGTAGTTAAGAACACATACTGATAGCCTGGGTGTTCTACGTTCGAGTCTAGTTCGTTCCAAAAAAAGAAAATCACTTTCCCTTAGGATGTTTGCAACCTTCTCGTGGTCCGTCCTACAAGTACCCGATGTCTTTCCAGAAAGAATTCTGACTAGAAAAAATATCGGCGAAACCAATGCCAACAATAGAATCTTCGGATTGATACGATATGATTATGACTAGCTTTCAATCATGACTAGAAACAAAGGAAGCAGTATGGATTATGAGTTGCAATGCAGGATAGCTAAAGACACATTAGCATTTAATCAGTTTTGCAAGATCTGTTAAGACAAACAAATTTCACTCTCAAATCTAAATTAAGATTTTCTATCAGCAACATCTTATTAGAACTGCTACATAACAAGTTAAGCCTGACATCTCAAAATTAGACAAGAGAGGAGATTGGATGCATTTAATTACAAGTGCCTTAAAAAGATTCTAGGGATCAAATAGAGCGATTGAACTATCAACCAAGAAATCAGAGACCGCAATAGCGAACATATAATATCGTACATAATCTGCAAACAACGTTTAGGCTGACCCTGGTATACTCTAAGATTGGCTATAGGGAGAATTTTCAACTAAGTGCTCAAATGGACCCCTAATTGAAAAAGAGGTAAAGGAAAGCCTTACAATGAACTGGATGCAGACAATCGAAAGAAATTTGCTTGCAACAGGATGAAGCTTGAATGACGCTATGAATCTGACCAGATCGAAAACAATGGTAGACTTTGACTGCCTCACACGCCACAAGACGTAGGGGGTTCCTAAGTCTAAGTATAATCATGTCTAATCTTGTTCGACTGACTTCGATTGTTATATCCGTTTCGTATTAGAAGTTTAGCCATGGTTTCTGTTTTGGTTATGCATACAGAATCAACATCTGTTAATCTCATGGGATTTCTCCGTTTAGCTTAAACATAATGCATTCTCATTTGGTACTGTTTTCATAAGCGATTCGGTTTATCTCTTGAGGCTTCCTCTGTGTAAGTATTGCTTTTATTTATTCACAATTTTTTTGTACTATCGTCCCCCGCGTTCCTGGCATTGAATAGGTGCGTAGTTTACACAGTGGGCACCGTCGCGGGTAGTCAAATCGTCTACGATAAGTAATATCTTTTCTATTATGTGTATTTATATACTAAACATGGGATGAATATCAATTCAAGATGTTCACTTAGCTAGAGATAAACTAACAGCTTATGTCCTCCAAATCATATTGTTTTTATTTTTGAAATACGTATTAAAAAGTTGAATTATTTAAATTATTCGGACTATTGTTCTAATTCCGAGTGTTGTTGTCACAACGTTTCATTCGATGTAAGGTTCGGCCTTCTGCAGATGTATCTTGTCGAACTTTAGAATTTTTCTGAGGAACTCGGGAATATGCAGTGCATGTCGAACAGTACCCTTTTTTTAATCTAAGGAGGTAGCTTAGAACAACAGTCTAAAGAGCAGAGTTTATTTTAATGTATTAGTAAATACATTAATACAATTAAAAGAAAACAGTGTTCATTGTAATGTAGATATATAATAAGCTCGATAGACATAAGATATCCTAGAGCTATTTTAATATTGAGTAAAATGATTGATAATTTATAATTGAAATTACAAATTAAAAATCGGTTTCAAGAGGAAGAACAAACAAAATTAATAAATTATACGATGGTTTCGGAAACGATGTTTTTATTGAGATAGACAATATGTCTTGAACAATAATTTTATCATTAGATTTTATAAAAAAGAGTCTCCTCATCAGCAAAAAGAGTGTGTGAGGGTTTAAAGACACCAAAAATAAAACTAGCATTTTTTAAGTAAGGCAGATATATCTTTTATTCGTCCACCTTTAAAGCCCGTAAGTATCATCGTCAATCCATCCATTGGGATGTTGTAAAATTTAAATATATATATATATATATATATATATATATATATATATATATATATATATATACATATATATATATATATATATATATATATGTATATTCTTCAGAATAAAATTATCCAACAATCAGCTGGTATGGAAACCTATAATTATAAGATTTACAAAATATTACTGGCAGTAATAATCTAAGTATTATCCCATCTAAATAATAATTGCACAATAAAGAAGATAGAGCAAATAAATCAAATTGTAGTGATTCAATAAATAAAAAAATATTTGTGACGTGAAATGTTTGAGTTTCATATCAAAGATTTTTATTATTCTATGTAAGACAAAGAATACATGAGAAATATTTTAGCTCCTTATCCTATAGGGTTTCGATGTCTACCATCTCTTCAGAGGATAAAATATTAGCAAATAGTTATAATGGTATACACCCTATTTGTTAAAGTCAGTGAAACATGAAAAATCATAATTAAAAATTGAATGAGTAATTAAAAGTCATAGAGTAAGGGAAGTTAAAGAAAAAGATATAAAAGTTTACATCAAAATTGCACGGTAAAATCCGAGGTGACTGTCCTTGAAAGCAGTGTGGTAAAATGATCCAAGCTGTATTTTGGGTAATCCACATCACAAATTAATGATCCGTTTTGATATATATATATATATATATATATATATATATATATATATATATATATATATATATATATAATGAGTGCTGAATATAATCATTGGTTTTATTTAACCCGTTTTGCAGTATATGTTATGCCGGCCTTCCTTGAACAGAGGAATTTACACTGATTAGCACTATAAATAGCGCTAGTAATTCCAACACCGGTGAGAGAGTTGCGACTGCACTTCAACTGCTAACCGAGTGCCCAGCAGATATACACGTTTTCCTATCTTTGTACATTATTGTTAATACACTTGTTCCTTAACCGAACCTCGACTTGATTGTTCTTATTTTCACTGTTGTTCCACGACACTACAGTATACTAAACTTTTTTCTGTTAGTCTTGAAATTTGAATATATATATATATATATATATATATATATATATATATATATTAAAATTAAAAAAAAATCCCGCAGAAAAAAGTTCGGTATACTGTAAAACGGGTTAAATCAAACCAATGATTATATTCAGCACTCATTATATACAACATCCAAACGAAAACTTTAGTCGCATATTTTGCAAGAATATATGACGTATGTGTCGAGTTTGCTAATGCACAGATGATTGTCACAATTTCTATTAACGTGTCCTACGCACAACCTACCGACAGAAAGGAAGAAGGTAATGGCTGAGAGGATGGTATCATGAAAACAGGACAGATTGTACACTATCTTCACCAGTAAAAAGACGTTAATGCTTGTGAGGATGATATAATGACGAACAAACATATGCTATATTACCCGCTCTGTAAAGGAGGAGATAACGTTTGGAAGGATGTTCGCATGACAACTGAACATTTACAACACGGCTTTATAAGAGAAATAATGATGTCTGAGAGAATGGCCTTATAAGCACAAAAGAGATACTGATCCATTTGAATCGATCATTGAACGATAGTTCATTACGCTGAAATAGTATTGCAAACAGATACAACACTACTCGCTAAAAGAAAACATAATACCTGGGAGAATGGACGAGAACAAAAGGGAAGCTAACCCATCCGAATCGAGCACTGAAAGATAGTCCCTTACTCTGAAATAATAAAATAAACTGAATTGAGCATTAAAGGATAGAAGAAGAGCAATGTTAATTTTGGCAGGTTTGGCAAATAGCAAACAGAATCCTGAACAGAAGCATGTGCTCTATCCCAACTATCATCAATGGACCTGAGGTAATCTCGTCAGCATCAGACAAAGCCAAACTCTTTGCCAAGAACTTTCCAGCTAATTCTATCGTTTGCGACCAAGGCCACGAACCCCTAATATTTCCTCCTGTATCAGAAAACATGCTATGTGATATACATATATTTGTACGTGATGTTGCCAAGCTAATCAAAAACCTTGATTCCAGTAAAGCAACCGGCCCTGACAGTATTCCAATTATAGTACTAAAAAAAACTTCAACCAGAACTAGCGCCCATACTTACAAAACTGTTTAAACGTTGTCTTAAGGAGAATTGCTTCCCATCATCCTGGAAAATCTCATCAGTATGTCCTGTATTTAAGAATTCTGGTGATCGCTCATCCCCCTCTCAGTACAGGCCAATAAGTCTCCTGTGCCTTATGAGTAAGTTGCTGGAATCTGTGTTAAATAGAGAAGTAATCAACCATCTCAGCAAAAATAACCTTCGTAGTGACACACAATATGGTTTCCGTTCTGCTAGATCTACAACAGATGTGCTTACAGTTATATCTCATAGGATTAGTGAATCTCTCGACAGAGGCAACCTTTCTAGGGCAATTGTTCTTGATATATCTAAGGCCTTTGATAGGGTATGGCATGAAGGTTTACTTCACAAGATCTCCAGCTATGGTATAGCTGGAAATGTCTTCTCAATTATTAAATCATTTCTTTCTGGGTCATAAGAGTAGTAGTTGATGGGCAAAAATCAGAAGCTCAAAGTATTTATGCTGGAATCCCTCAGGGGCCCATCCTAGACCAAACTCTCTTCCTGGTCTACATTATTGATCTTCCAAATCACATCCTTACATCATTTGTAGACATTTATGCTGATGACAATACCACCTATGGTAGCACATCTAAGCCAGTAAACGACCAAGTTCTCTCCGATACTCTCTCCTCTGACCTTGAGCACGTGGTACAATTGGGAAAGGAGTGGCTGGTTACTTTTAATGCATCTAAAACGAAGCTTCTCTCTTTACATCATCAACGTTCTGATCCCCATCTGGCATCAGTTAAAATGAATGGCTCTCGTCTTGAGGAGATCTCAAGTTTTGACAACCTTCTGGCCTTGACCTGATCTTAAATGGAACACGTACATCAAATCTGTTGCCAAGACAGCTGGAAAATAATGGGATCCTTCTATCGATCCAGTAGATACTATTGGTGTCCACTGACTCAAAGTTCCACTCCTTTTTGCACTCATCCAATGGAGATCCGGCTAGTTCTTTCTCTTCTCAGTCTTTCCATACTCCTTTACCCTCCTCACGTATCTGGTGTGGCGCCAGTTTATTGTGGCAATCACCCCTGCCACACACACACAAAAGTGGGGCAGGGTGCGCGGGAGGTAGGTTGCCTTACATTTATGCAGTTTCAGTTTTAATGATTCCATGTGATGTTTCTTTGTGTTTTACATCTATAGCAGTTTCATGTTCGACCTGTGCCTGTAGCTCGTGTGTGTAGTCTCCACATTCAAAGATTTTCCTTAATATGTCAGCTGTTTTCATTATTGTTATACGTTGTATTTTCTCAGCCATCCCTCTGATTCCAATCTCTCCCATTCTTTTTCAAAGTTTTTCGGTATGTTTCCTAGTACTCAGATTATTAATATTATTATTATTATTATTATTATTATTATTATTATTATTAACTTCACAGTGTTGTGATGTTTTACACCGCTTTTTTTCGCTAAAGAGCGAGCTTTTACATCAAAGCTAGTGAGCATAGTAAGATAATCAATTAGATGGAAAGCACCTGGCGTAGAATGTTTGCTGTGCCAAGCAGAACTGACTTCTGGAGTACGATGATGTACTTGATTCCAAAGGGGCTCAACATTTTTCTGAAGGTCATGTGGAATTGAGCAAAGCGCACCTATAATGATTGGCACGATCGAAATCTTATTTCACAAGTTTGCAATCTCCACCTTCAGTTTCTAATTATTATTATTATTATTATTATTATTATTATTATTATTATTATTATTATTATTATTGTTTCGTCATTTTTATTTTCAATTTTTTGTTTAAGAATCTATTCAAGTTTTGTTCTCCTAACTAATGAGAACCTATTGTTTTGTTTCTGCAGGTGAAAAAATTTCTTTTTATAATTGAAATCAGCTATCGGAATACTTCTACGGCGATGATTTATTTAAACGAGAACCACGGTCTTCCCACGAAATCAGTTAAAAACATGAAATAAAATAAAATAAAATAAAATTATATAGTGAAACAACATTATAAAAATTCCATTCATGTTCATGCGTGCAAATATCTATTGAATATTTGAAAACAATATCTCATAATGAATATGCAACAGAGAAGAAATAAACTACACCACGTGCTCGACAATTACGTGCATTGTTCTATGATTGTTCTTATTCTTCGAAATCATTCAACAAATGTCGTAAAACTTTAGCCATAGTACATAATCTCGAACAAGGTGACAGCGCTAAAGATTCTAATGTTCAGCAACTATATTCTGTGACTCTCTCTCTTTCACACACACACACACACACACACACACACACACACACACACACACACACACACACACACACACACACACACATATATATATTATTTTTCATTAGTAATAATAGCAGCGTGAGGAGTCTCCGCCGTTTAAAAATTCACTTAATTAAGCTTTGTCCTTTTGCACACAAATGCATGCATTAATGCACGCACTCACACACACACACACACACATATATATATATATATATATATATATATATATATATATGTATATATATATTGTATACATGTATGTATGCGTCTATATGTATTGGTGGTCAAGGTCTGATGTGGACGTATGTTAAAAGCACACAGATGTGTTAGCGTCACACTGTGCTTCTCCCAGATAAATCAATCCCACGTGCATGTCGTGATGAACGGCGAGTATCCTGCGCTGTATAACTGAACCTCCACTGTCTTGTGGGCCAAGGTTCTTTTAACCAAAGGCTAAGGGTGAGGTAACCCTGACAGAAACCTCGAGAGAAGCGTAAGCCGCGGTGAAGGCAACCTTTCTAGGAGAAGAAAACCCCTGATATAAAACTTGCAGCGACTGCTGCATCCAATGATGTTGACTTGATCTTCTTTTTGGTTCAATGTCGCAGTTGTTCAGAGAGTGGGATTGTCTCGGTGCAAAGTCTTGCCTCACTATAAAAAGCTTCAAGCACAGGCATTACTTGATATGTAATGGAATACACATTTTACCATCAGTGTATATCTCGATAACAAAAAGGCTGGCTGTAGCCTAAAACGGCAAATGACACTCAGTGAGGACTGATGCGGATATGAGCGTCAATGGAAATAAAGGCTCTGGAACATCCAAGGTTTGGTCCGGCAGGTGTTCAGGGAACCACAGTCTGGACCAGGTCATTAGCAGATGTGCAGGACTGTAGAAGATTCATAGAAGTGACCGTCCGGCGCGTGTTGCTAGTGGCGCTCGTGTCTGCCTCATTTGAGCCAGAGATGTATTAAGTAATGGCAATACTCGGGAACGAATTTACTGCCATCATGTATATATATATATATATATATATATATATAGAGAGAGAGAGAGAGAGAGAGAGAAAATAAAAAGGAACAAACCGTATTATGTGTTCATCAACGTTTCGTCTTTATTTCGAGACTTCCTCTGGATATCTCGAAATAAAGACGAAACGTTGATGAACACATAATACGGTTTGTTCCTTTTTATTTTCTCTATTTTGTCGGAATACTTTTTGCATCATTTTCATCATATATATATATATATATATATATATATATATATATATATATATATATATAGTTATGTGGAAATATGTTTTTTCAATTATATTTCAAATTTTATTTATACCAATCCTTTAATTTCTGAAGCTTGATGTAATTACAGAGCATATAACAAATAAATAAAAGTCTATATTCTAAAGATGGCGTAATAAAATGAAAAGAAGGCCAGTGCAACTTCTCTCCCAATTTTCGGAGTTTGATATCATGCCCATTGCCTCTATTTTCTTTGAAAATTGATATGTGCTTTTTTCTGATGAGTTAAGGGAGAAATAAATTCATGAATTGATATAATACTTAAATAAATGATTTTGTCATTTGTCATTTCTTTGTATATATATATATATATATATATATGTGTGTGTGTGTATATATATATATATATATATATATATATATACATGTGTGTGTGCGCGCGCGCGTGTGTGCATAATATAAACCGTCAAAGGATAGAACAATTTCTACAGAAAAGCTTTAGTAGCAGAGCTCAGTGCGTAGGAGAGCATAAATAAAAATGGTTTGTTCCTTTATATATATATATATATATATATATATATATATATATATATATATATATATATGTATATATATATATTTATATATATGTGTGTGTGTGTGTTAATTCTGCTTCTCTTGAGCGATAAAATGTTTAGTATTGCTGGCAAATTTCAATAACTGAGATTGCAGTTTCCAGTTTCGCCAAAACTCAGTCACACCGAACACCAGAAACGCGCTTCTCTTGATAATTATTTGATAAATGATATAATATAAATATATAGAAGTATGAAAATATATCTATCTATAATTAGACGGCACACAGGCATCAATCTCACTCTATCATCTATCCTGCCCATTACAACAATATATTACCATTACAATAGTATATTACCATTACAACAATATATTACCATTACAACAAAGTAGAGTTTAGCTTAGAAAGACCATCAGATCCATACATGAAATTCGTAAATATCGGTTTAAATTCTGTAAAAGTCTCAACCTGAACAGAAAATTTACATCGTCAATATCAAGTTCAATATAAAATAAGTTGACGGATTTCATTGGTTGCATTGACAAGGAAATGAGTGTCTATGCTGAAATGAGTGTCTATGCTGAAATGAGTGTCTATGCTGAAATGAGTGTCTATGCTGAATACAATTTCAATAGAGTGATATTCACATTTCTGTGACCGTGACCATGGCTTTTGACATAGATGTCCTAAAATTAATCAGTTCTAAGTTAGACCAACTATTGATGCAGCTTGGTGACGCTATGCTATACACATAGAAATAGACGGACAAACAAACATATTCGACTGAAACTGTAGTACAATATCTTCACGAAACCAAGTTGGCCGATGGTTTCGTGATCATCACATGTTTCGACTGGTCTTTCTCTATTTCCTTCCACGCCCACGTTGCTTTAAGATCCGTAGAAATAAGAGATGAGTACGGTCCAGTCGACGAAGGTTTAATTTGTTGCTGTAGGGAAGGAAAATTGCCAAGCAATCAAAAGAAAATGTCAGAAAGCACTTGTTATAAACAATAACAACGTTTATTAACACAATCTTTAACAAACACCACGGAATGGGAGTGATTGTGGCTGACTGGCGGAATAAGTTTTCTTAGAAAATCTTAACTGCAATTGGGCAGCGTTAATAATGAAGAATGCAGTGGCAACGGATTTGGTTCTTTAAGCGGCGACAATAAATAAATAAATAAAGAACTAACTCTGTTTCGTGAAGATATTCTCCCACAAAACATAATCGCCCTGATGGAATGAAACCTTAAAGAAAACGCTCATGAAGTCTAAGAGGCGATTCATATTTGGCGGAAAAATCGTTTAAACTGCAAAACCCAGGGATGCATGACGTGTCTCTAGTTTGATGTTTGAAGAAAAGGTAAAATAAAATATGAATACATATGTAATTGTTAATTAAAAAATGTTTTTCGAAACTATTTTTCACAAATTTCAGAAAAATAAATAAAAGCTTAGTAGTGTTGCGCAGGAATGAATCTCGCAAGCATTTAAGTCATTGCTCATTGGGAAAAAAATTCGGCACTTGACAATGTTTACATTGAACTTATATTGAGATTTCGCTTACATTTAGATAGCGTAAGGGTTAGAAGCGACGACTGTTAGCTGAACAGTCGTTTCAATCTCGGTTTGAAGCACTTGTTAGTCTAGCTTCACTGAAACGCTGTGATACAGCGAAACACTCCGTCTTTGGATTATATATATATATATATATATATATATATATGTGTGTGTGTGTGTGTGTGTGTGTGTGTGTGTGTGTATTCACTAAATAATGTATCTGGTGTATTCCAGGAACCTGTATTTTCATTCCCCCCCCTTATTTAAAATTTTTATGCTATAACGTCATCACATATGCCGACACCACATATGATGGTATATATATCACGTTATCACATATGACGTCGTGTATGATGTATACTGCACACTTAGAAATTTATATATCATCTGCTATGACGTCATATATGACTATGTGAACAAAGAATGAACAGACAGACGGCTTTATTATAATAGATAAGACAGAGAAAGAGAGAGAGAGAGATAGAGAGTTATAGAGGCAGAGGTGGCGATAGCGAGAGAGAAAGAGAGTTGTACGGTAAGCAACACCTTTATTACTTCCTGCATATTTTATCACATTTTAATCGTGTGTTGACTTTGATCAGTCACCGTTGGCCATCGATTTGACTAAGATACACGGATTTCCTGGGGCGCAACATCTTGTTATGGCGACAATAGAACAACAAGCAATAACCTGTTTATTTGTAGTCGCTCTTTTTTTAAGCCGGTGAATAAGTCGATAATTATACAGAAACATTATACGCTTCGTCCGTAAAATGCTTCATTTGTTTTAGAATATTGCTTGAAACAAAATAATGGGGAACATATGTTGTTTTATATGATCTTTTTTCCGCACGACCACAATCGAGATAAATGGGGCGATAAACTTATTTCTGTACATATATAAAGATCATACCGATATATAAGCGAATGTCCTTATCTGTATTTATATCTCGTCCATCCTTTATCTATCTATCTATCCATCTATCTATCTATATATTTTATAATATAAAGCTGAACGTCTCTCTGTGTGTGTGTGTGTGTGTGTGTGTGTGTGTGTGGTCACGAATAGGATCCTATATGGTTGACTATTTAAAAAAAAACTGATTACATATAACGATAGAAGATGTATCGAGGATCAGGAATAGGTATGTTTGATCTGGCAGAACGGTGGTTCATAAAAATTGTGGGGTTTGCGTTCGCGCCCGATCCACAAAGTATGGAAATAAAAACTGAAAAGAAAAACGTTTACAAGGGTTTTTGATATAGATGTACATAAGAATACTTTGATAAGTATGTTTCAACTTAAATAGGGATGGTATAATAAAATTGTGAGGTCTGCGTTCTGGTCTGTACTCCATGGAAATAGGCACAAACTTTAACAAAGACTTTTCATATCTATTTGCGTAAGTATACTTTGATAATTATGTTTCAGTTTGAAGAAATATGGTATAATAAAATTATTGGGTCTTCGTTCGCGCCTGACACACATAGAATGTAAATATGTCACAAAGTTTAAAAAGGTTTTTAAAAGGGGTGAGGGTCGACAATAACACCTTAACTTTAATCTTAATTCACGTTAGCTTTTATTTATTTTTTGGAGTTGAGTCATATTGTGTCGAATAAATTCACCTCATAAATTCACGTTCTTACTAAAGTGAAAGCAAAAAAAAAAAAAAAAAAAAAGTCGGAACTTTAGAAAATTCTCAACACAAATTTTGCATAACTCTATTTTTTTCCTTCTCCACTGTCACGTGGCACTCTTTCGAAAATAGATACATAGATAAATAATAAAAAATAAGAACGTTACTTGTTATCATGTCAAAAGAGGGAAAAATCCTGCTCACGTGATTACGTGTCTTTTTAAAAACATTTACATAACCTTTTTATTTTTATTTATATATCTGTTTAAGCTTTTTTGACGGTGTACTAGAAGGAATTCAGTTGATTACAACCCTTTTTGCGTGTTCTTTAGATTACAATAGTACAACCCTGAATCCGACGGCGCAATATTACACCCTTAAATACTGTAAAACTGAAACGAAACTGTTCTGCCTGAAAAGATAACCATTTTCTTTTTATTCCTATTTATATAGATTCTTTGCTTTAAAAACTAAAGTAATTACGTGTTTACTTTTTTAATATCCCATTTTGCTGTTTCAGATTATTTTACTAAAGTAAGTAAAGCTTCATTATTTTTCAAAACTGTTTTTGTTTCTTTGTTTTTCGATATTTCGTCGATATTATTTAGTAAGAGTGTTTAGCAGAAAAGCCAACAAACGATTACCCGAAAAAATAAATATACAAAAAATAAATGTTAACATAGTCAATAAAAGCTCAGTTCACGTTTTTTTTGGTTTGAAATAGTTTTTAATGCTCTTTACTTGAAATAATTTCAGCGAACCGAAATTAAAACGAAATTTGAGGCGATAACTACTTAAATGAAATTTTATATAAACTACACGTGCCATAATCGAATATTCCTCAAGCACAAAATAATGGAAAACATTAAAATATGTTTATAAATATTTCTTTACTTTGACGAAACTCTCTTAAATTGTTAACACAGAATACTCAGGTGCCCCTCCTTCTAATTGAAAACGGGGTTCTCCATTTCTAAGTCCCGGCCATTTTGATTTTTTTAAAACCGGTTTGTGAATTAAAAAAAAATTCTTTTACAAACAACTTAAAAATACAAACCAATGAACTTTTCTACGATAAAAGTAACTTTTATTGATTATAGTAACATTTATTTCTTTTATACTTATATTATTATATATAACATTTCTCTTTGTAAGGAAACATCATTTTGTTGGTCACTCTTGGCTACGAATGGAAACAAACTTGATATAAAAAATATATTTTCGCGAAAATTATCTTTACTTTCATCATATTTTGCGTAGGGAACATTTTTGAGTATCAAAACCTATCTCTTTACAACCCCCTCCTTTTCATAACCTATCATACTTTCATCTATCACAGTCCATTTTCTGTAGGCTATTTTTGAGCCCAGTCAACGACGGGTACTTCTGCTAGTATATATATATATATATATATATATATATATATATATATATATATCCCGACTGCTGGAAAACTTCAAGAATTCTGGTGAAAGAACTGACCCACTAAATTATCGCCCCATTAGCCTCCTCCCGCTTTTCGCCAAAATATTTGAGTCCTTAGTTAATCAAGCCCTAGTCCAGCACCTAACAGCTGCTAAACTCCTGACTGACAAACAATATGGATTCAGGCAAGCCCGTTCAACAGCAGATATCTTAACTGTAGTTTCTGAACGTATATACCGTTCATTGGATAAAACAGGGGAGGGTAGAGCGGTGGCCCTTGATATATCTAAGGCTTTTGACAGGGTATGGCACGATGGTCTTCTAAGGAAAATTAGATCATATGGAATCACTGGAAGAATTCACAATGTAATTAAATCCTTCTTAAGTAATAGAAAAATCAAAGTTGTCTTCGACGGTCGTACATCCAAACAATATGACATAAATGCGGGAGTACCTCAGGGATCTATCCTTGGACCACTATTATTCCTGATATTCATAAATGACCTCCCTGATAAAATTGTTTCGGAGATGGGTATATTTGCCGATGACACCACTCTCTATAACAGATATGAGGGAAAAACAAATGAACACATATCCAAGGAAATGGCAGAAACACTAGAGGATGACCTCCAATCCGTAGTGGAATGGGGACAAAAATGGATGGTCACATTCAATGCTGCTAAGACTAAGCTTGTTTCCTTCAATAACTACAAGAAACCTTCTCTACCACCAATAGCAATGGCCAAGAACACATTGCCTGAAAGTACTTCTTTTAAACTCCTCGGCCTAACGTTTACAGGGAATATGAACTGGAATAGATACATTGAGAGCATTGCCAAGGCTGCTGCAAGGAAGGTTGGCTCCCTCTACCGTGCTAGAAAACTACTTACGCCTGACAGTATCCTATATCTCTATAAGGCAACCATTCGCCCATGTATGGGGTACTGTTGTCACATCTGGGCTGGTGCATCTGCTGCTTGTCTCTCGCTCCTGGACAGGGTTCAAAAGAGAGTCGCCAACCTGATAGGTCCTGAACTGTCATCTAGACTTCAGGCTCTGTCCCATCGACGAGATGTTGCATCCCTCTGCCTATTCTACAAATACTTTAATGGTGAATGCTCTGACGAACTGCAAACACTTGTACCTCCCCGACGTAACTACCCCCGACAAACCCGACAAGCTACTAAGTCCCATCCCTTTACAGTAGAGATCCCTAGGTGCAAGAAAGCCTTTTACTCCAATAGTTTCTTCCCCAGAACTGCGGGTCTTTGGAACTCCCTTCCGGGATTCTGCTTTCCCAACTGCAATGATATGCAGAAGTTCAAGTGTAATGTTAACAAACATCTTTCTACTCTTCTCCCTTCATAATAACCCCGCAAATTAAGTTCCTAATAGTAGCCCCCTGCTTCAAAGTGGCACTGTGCCTTGTTTGGGGTGAAAATTGAATAAAAAAAAAATATATATATATGGATAGATAGATAGATGGATAGATAAATAGATAGAGATAGAGGTAGCGATATTTACTCTAATATATTAAGGAAGTTTATTTGGCTGGTATTGTCTTATATGCATATTTCCTTTGGTATTCTATAGGACTAGGAACCATTAGATTCGTCAACCTGTAATCTTGGTTTAGCAAACTGACGTTTAAATTAAAATAAATAAAGTTACTAATGAAGCCGTATAAGCCGGCTTGTCATAATTCAGACAGCGATGAACTGAACACTGTTGAACTGTTACACAAACCTTCGTGTGAACTGTAATGAAATTTATATGCAATATATCGAGGGAATTCGAATACAAGACGCGGTAAATCCAATTAAGACAATGAACAATAAAAGACCAAGTATATTAGATCTAGACTTCAACTAATAACTTATTTAATTGAAAACAATAAGAAATCACACAAGCTTGATTTGTGCGTGTTGTTGGTGTTTAAAGGTCAAACTTTTCTGTAGCAATAATTTCATAAGACTTCACACACACACACACACACACACACACACACACACACACACACACACACATATATATATATAATATTTTTTAAACAAATGTTTATTATATTTACCGACAAACAATAGAAATTCATGTTTACGCAATCTTGAATGTAAGGAATGATAAATGACGGTTAAAACATTCGAACCTATGGCGGACGTGTAATAAGTAATGCCCCTGACCCACTTTCCATAGGAGTAGAGCAACGAAACTTGGCACAGTTATTAGTCTTTCTCTACATAGGAACCACCCAGAGTTATGCATTTCTCCCATCGTTTGATGCAGCTGTGGAGACCGTTTTTGTAGAACACCCCAGGTTGGTCCTCCAACCATGACGTGACTTCAGAAATCAAGGCTACATAATCTGGAAAACGCTTTCCTTTCAAAAACAACTTCATGGCTGGGAAGAGGTGAAAGTCATAGGGTGCAAGGTCAAGAGAGTAGGGAGGATGGCAGAGGATTTACTAACCACACGCCCGTATTTCTGATCTGGCGACATGCGAGTTGTGGACCGGAGCGTTGTCCTGCAGGAGGAGGGTACCTTTGCTGATCTTGCCCCGCCTCTTGATTTTGATAGCTTCCCTTAATTTCCTCAAAAGTGAAGCATAATATGCTCCTGTAATTGTGGTACGCTTTGCCAGGGAATCTATCATCACTACTCCGTCCTGGTCCCAGAAGACTGTGAGCATGACCTTGCCAGCGGAGGGCTGCACCCTTGCCTTCTTTGGAGGTGGTGAGTCCAAGTGGTTCCACTGCATTGACTGGGCTTTGGTCTCTGGATCATAGTGATGGACCCAGGTTTCATTCTGTGTAATCAGTCTTTTGAAAAACTTTGACTCATCTTCTTGACACATCTCCAAATTTATCCTCGAGCACTCGACGCGTTCTCGCTTCTGGAATGGTGTGAGCAACCTGGGAATCTATCTGGCAGACACCCTATGCATATGCAAATGGCCATCAATGATAGTTTCCACGGACCCTGTACTAATCTTGACATATTTGGCTATTGGCGAATAGTAATGTGCCGATCTTCCAAAATGGCAGCCTCAACTTGACGGACAGATGCCTCATCACTGGTAGAAGGAGGGGGCGACCTGGTCTGGGAGTTGTTTCCACAGACTTTCGCCCATGTTTGAATTCACGATGTCAGCGTTTTACAAGGTCAATAATTTCAAATGCTCAAATATGTAGTTTCTTTTTACCAACGCTGTTTTTTTTAAATATAATTTTGGTGCTACAAACTTAACTAATCAACGCTTATATTATCCAATATGGTAGTTCCTTATTAAAATATATTCATCAAACGTAGTTGCCCATTTCTATTTTCAACAACACTTACTTCATATAACGTATATAACAGCAGTGTCATGAGACGCGTGCAAATGACCAAGCGAGGCGATGTCACAGCGAAGGAAGAGAAGTAAAAAAAGCAGAGAGAGAGAGAGAGCGAGAGAGATAGATGGATAGATAGATAGATAGATAGATAGAGAGAGAGAGAGAGAGAGAGAGAGAGAGAGAGAGAGAGAGAGAGAGATTTAGAACCACATGGGCAGTGACAGCGAGGGAAGAGAAAGATTTGAAAAACCCACATGGCGGCGACTGGACTTGAGTAAACGTGTCGATGCGGAAGGATAAAAAGCACGGCAAAGTTTTGTTAAGCACATGCCAAATGGAGATACTAGTAAAACTAAGATGCAGGCGTAGCTTGGAAAGTACCATGAATAAATACCTTTTATTTCAATAGACAAAAACTGAATCGAATTTCTTTCATCTCTTTGCGAGATTTTCGTATTCAGCATCGGGTCCATGTTAAACTAAAACGTTGCATTCTTAATTTATTTGCCTTTTCATATTTCTGTTTTCACGCCTTTCACACTTTCTAGATTCCCAGGAGATATTCTTTCTGCTTTTGTTTCTGATCACATTCACGACCCTATCCATCCGTCCTACCTTCCTACCTATTCCCAACCGACCCCCACTTACCACCATCTTTTCTCTATGTACAATTGCGTGGACACAGAACACTGCGAACTTGCGTTGAAATATTAACTTATTTTCTCGCCTCTTTTTCGTTATGAATGCATCAATAAATCTCAGAATGGAATAGATCTACAATAATGAGTCATTACATTCTGCAATGACACGTAGCAAAAGCGAACAAATATTCAGAATTATAAAGTAATTATCCCAGACCATAGCGAAACGCAAACACGTCCAATATGTCGATTTGCTAACTTTAACAGACAGATTGTAGGATTCTCTACCCTTCCCACACACTTATGCACACATGCACCACAAGAGGGCGCTCAGACCCAATTATCGTCCTTTTTCCCCTCGCTTACGCTAACGGGTGTAATATCAGGACTATGAAAATGGAAAGTCTTTTATCTTTTTCATACACGTGTGACCATCACATTCACAAAATCCAAGGTATGTGAAACATATTCTTCTAGCTTCTTTGCACACACAAGCACACACCTTTTGTAAGACTACACAAACCTTTATGCACACAGTTTAACAATGGAGTGTGTAAATATCTCTACTGGAAAATCTATAAAAAAAAAGACAACTAAATTTCTAGTGTCAGCAAGTCTTGGAAACATACCAGAAAGAATCGTTACAAGTCATACGCCATCCGTTATTAGTTAATGATATTTTTTCGTTCATTCCCCGTGTTAAGTCTATGCGACAAGAGGAAAAAGTAGCAACTCCAGTTAATTTGCGAATTTGATTTTTTGTACGCATGTATATTTAATAAAACTTGAACATTTTTGTAATGAGTATAAAATGCTTGTTTATTTCTATTGAAGCGGTATATTATAAAAAGTGTTTATAGATCTAGTGTTGCAGTATTGAGCTATCTTAAAAATATTGTGTTATTAATATCTATATTTTAATTCCAAAACATTTCAATTATATATATATATATATATATATATATATATATATATATATATATATATATATATATGACTAATTCATTTAATCACATAAATTAATATACGAAAGTATAGATTTATGCGTAAACTTTAAGTATTTATTTCAACAGTGCTCAGTACGCAGGTAGAGCTAGGTGTGTGTGTGTGTGTGACATAATCACGTTGACACATCAGTTCTCGTCAGATCACCATATTTGAGTGAGCCAAGTACCAGATGGGTAACTATTTTGGAATAGTATGAACTGTATATGCCTCCCGCTTATCTTAGCATTGTTTCTAGTCGTCCTTAACCTTCCATTTGCCACTGGTATTTAATAACGCCGACTCAGGAGAGGTGTGGTTGGAGATTGCGCAACTTTGCCACAAAAATTTCACGCGCAGACATCAATACAGTGGGTATCCATAGTCTTTAAAGACTGAAGGAAACTATTAAATGTGTATGAGAAAGATCAAAAGAACTGCAAGCTTTTAAAAAAATTTTTAAATATATTTTCGGATTAAATTGGCATTCGCGTTTTACCAATATATAATATTTTAGTTCCAATATTTTAATGCTGGTAGCAATCTCAAATATTATCTTGAAATATTGAAGAAATTGTTCCGTGAGAAAAATAAATGAATTAAAAATATCATAGATAAGTAAATAAAGAAAGCCAAAAGACCAATTTTTTTAGTTTGAAGAAATAAAAAATTCAAATCGATAAAATATAAAACTATTACAAATTAAAAAAAAGAACCCTTTGTTACTTTCAACTGGATTATAACCGAATCTCCATGGGAAATTAGACTAATAATATTTCCAGCTAAAATCAATAGGTTTCCATGGTAATATTACGTCCTGAGAGTCGGTAAATATTCGCAAGAGTTATAAACGAACTAAATTAGGAGATGTGCATGTGAGAGTATCGATAGTTTGTAAGAAAATGTTGTAAGTTTGCCTTTGAACAGGTGCGCTATCAACTAAATAAACTATAAAAGCGGCATGTCGAGTTCAGTTATTGTTATTTACTCACTAGGAGTAGTCACACAAGCCATTATCAAAGATTTCTCTTTGAGAACAACTTGTGGTATTCCCTGGAGTCTGAGTGACAACAACACTCTCCACCTCTTCCAATAACCTTTGCCAAAGAATTTGCGTTTTCGCAAAAGCCGCTTACCATTGATTTCTCGTTGGTGGGGATAGATATTATAAAATTATCGAGAAGAACCTTAATAAAATACGATACTATATTATGAACAAGAAATAATAGAAATGATAATTTTTATATTACAATGAGCTTTTCGAACTCTGCATAGAGAACTGCCCTAGAAAAGGAATTAATGAAGAATATACCAGGATTAAACAGACTATTAGAAGAAACTAGATGTGAACTATCAATTGACTGTAATTATAAAATTGTAAATTTCTTGGATATAACCTAAATCTTAATAACAATACATATGAACTGTGCCATGAACCAAACCAAACCAAAGCAAACACTATCATCCTAAGTGTATGAAAAACGCAATCATCAAAAGGAATACCTAGGATATCACAAAACGATTGCATATTGGATAAAAATAAAGATTGCCATATAACTTTATAAGATTATTATTAACTCGATAAGGATACCATGGTAATATTAAAGATGATTATAAGGAGGATAAGAAGATAGTAAGAAGAAAAATTAATAACAAAATATCATATAACATGGCAATGAAGAAAAAAGTGGAGTAAAAATAAAGATAAATATAAAAATATTAAGAATAACATTAATAATGATAAACAGATTAATAATATTAAAGAGACAAGTATGAATAAGAAAAATAGAAGTAAAAGACAAGTTTGTTTTAATCAACCTTTCAGCGGACATATAAAAAACATATTCCTAACGAATAAAGTGAATTAAATATGGGCAAAAAGTAACTGTTAAATGCTAATGAATGTTCACTGGAAGGTAAATGCTTAATATCGGATATTGTCTACAAATGTGAAGTCAAAATGGGTAATAGTACGCGGATATACCTAAGGGCAACCGATTGTCAATTTAAGGTCAGGTTCCAAAACACAAAATAGGAATGGTGATTATAGTAAAAATAAGGATAAGCTGGGAATAAATGTGAAAATAAGAAAAGAAACACAACTGCTTAAGGAGATCGGATTAAGTAAAAATAATTTTGAATAAGAATTGAAATAGTCGACAGTAGGTAAAACTAGTAAATAATAACCAAGTAAAACTGAAAGATGTAATCTATGTATGATTGAATCATACTTCATAGTTACATCTAAGGAAGACATTTTTATTAACAAGTTAGAAGTGATACAAAGCTGTCTTCACAGGAATAAATTTTTATTATTACGCCTAAGATCTTACTATTAAATAAAAATAATAACTAATAGAAGAGGGGTACGTGTAGTAAGAAAATGTAAATATAAAGTAGCAATAATTTAAGACGGTATGATAAACAAATTAATACGGTGTTTATCTAGTATGTAGAAATTTAACAAATTATAATATAGCAAATGGAAAGTTTAATTAAATATAAATTTTGGAAAAGATGCTGGAAGTTAACGAATACCTCAGATATTTTAATAAATTGGAAAAAATGGAAAAGATTATATCTATCTATCTATCTATCTATCTATCTATATATATATATATATATATATATATATATATATGTGTGTGTGTGTGTGTGTGTGTGTGTGTGTGTGTGTGGGTGTGTGTGTGTGTGTTTACAAGTAGGTGAATATAGGAATCCGTGTATGGGATGCATATTTATAAGAAATAAAAACAAATTAGTAATTAAGGAAATAGTTAGAAATAAAAAAAACTATTACGAAAATATAATAAAATTTATGAATACTAAACCTAATTTGAATATTGAGTATAAAACAAAGATTTGCATATTTAAATATTACTGTACAGGGAAACTGAATATAATATAATTAAAGGTTCACTGATTATGTAAACGGTAGCGATTAAGTTAAGAATAATCAAAATAAAAATTAGAAAATAAACAAATTAGTAGGAAGCAGATATATAAAATATATGGAAAGTATAAAAATAATGATTGATAAAAGATTTAAACAATAATGGAATATCGATGATGGATATAGCAGCATAAATGGAGTAATAATGAATTTCAAGTATATGCTAATCGATTATAACAAATCAAAATAAACTAAATAACAGTATATGTAGTAATTTAACTGAGAAATTACTTAAAAATGTAAAGACAGTAAAGTGAAGATTAAATTGACATATAATCAAATATAAAAAGAAAGGATTACTAAATTATTATTATAGTAACTAAAAGGAAAAAATATTATAGAAAGTTAAAATTAATTGATGCGTTAATCAAGAGTAGTTCCCCTTAGACCGTCTGTATTGAATAGAATAGTTTTGTTTGTACAGTAAATAAACATAACGAAGTTTTGTTTACGATATAAGAAAATGGAAAACTGACGATTTAGCGTATAACTTAAATGCATAAATTGTAGAATGAGGGGATATAAAGAATATTAAAAAATATTTAAATAATACATTTCATAAAAGTGTTATTAAAAATAATAAGGTAAAAAATTAATCAACGATGATACCGATAAATTTAGACAAAATAGTATACGAAACTAAGACTAAGAGAAAGGTTACTAATTATATATATATATATATATATATATAAAGGCTACTAATTATATATATATATATATATATATATATATAGAGAGAGAGAGAGAGAGAGAGAAAGAGAGAGACATAGATAAGAAAGTTTAAGATACTTTATAAAATAAAATTATATAACTAAATTAATAAACAATATAAATAAATAAATAAATAAACCAATAAACGAAAAAATATAAGATTATTTAATCATCAAATAAATATAAAAACACAAACATTTAATAACTATGCAAATAAGATCACGAAAGAATACGATACAAACAGTAAAAATGAATGACAAAGAGATGAGTTTCGTTGCTAGTAAATAATAAATCGGGTGTGCTTTTATATATGTATTACATTTGTATTTTTTGTCTTAAGATTCGCCATTTTGGAATATCTTTCACCGAGATACAGTGATATATGGCCATCCTGGTTATTGTAGATGGTTGGTTGGTTACTTGTTGTACAGCATATTAACCCTTTCAAGTTATTCAATGCCGAATCCAGTTATTTTGAAGTTTTTTTTTTAATAGAATATATATTCTTTTTCAAGTCGGATTCTATTTAACCCCTAGTTGCGACCCGAACAGGTACTACCACTCCGGGTCAAAATGAACATGGGAGCAATGGCAATTTAAGTGTAGCTCTACACTCCACAACGCCGGCAAACTGGGGCCTAACCATCGGATATAGTTTAAGGTTATTTCCAGGACCGGTTATTGTGGAATTATAATATATATATATATATATATATATATATATATATATATATATATATATATATATATATATAAACTTTTATGACATAATTATGTGACAACAACGGAAGAGATTGACTGCAAGATTAATCCAATTTTTAAATTAGGATATATATATATATATATATATATATATATATATATATATATATATATATATATATATATATATATATATATTACTATAATAATTAAATATTTACAGATACTAGTAATTCGTCCTTCTAGGAATTATCAGTGCAGGGTGTCACGATTAATGCAAGTCGAGAGATTCATATACATATGGAGCCGTGTATCGGCGTTGCCCGGCGGAAGTATACACTCCACCCCACCATAAACAGAAAACAATTAAACTACGATTGTTAGAGGTAGCCACTGCCGGCCCAGTAAAATTGCGTGTATTGTCGCCCGTGGTCAAAATGAATGTACTGTGCGAAGTAACAACGTTAGTATCAATGAACCCATTCTCAATATGGGGATTTGATTATGTTTTTTTACCTGATTATTGTGTCACGAGGAAAAGAAAAAAACAAAAACAATCCTGCAAATCCGAACAATGATTCAATTATCCTATCATTGAATACAGGCTTAGTTTTCAGATTAAAAACGAAATTCAAAGTAGTATGTTTTAATAACTGTAATAGTCGGGATGCACTTTGTAATGATACCGTTCTAATAAATGGAACACACGCTTTTTTGCCAGGTCAGGTGTCAATCCCGCCGCTAGCCGTTAAATGTTTCCCTTTTGTGTTGGTAAGGTGTATACATTTTTTTTTCGAAGGTATTTTGGTTAATGTGAAAGCTAAGCGTGTAATCTATGATAAACGCCGTGGAAATGTGCGAAAAACTGAAAATAATGTAAATGCTAGTGGCAGCATTAACAACGGGAGTGGCCAAAAAGTATAGTCGAACGTTATAATTCCAAATTTAAACCTATAAGGACTGATAATCGTTAGAAAATTTAGGAATAAGTGAAAAATAAAAAATTAAATGGTTGGTGCAGCATTGTTTAGGTCCACCCAATTTTTAGTTTTTGTAATTATCTTGCAATCTGAAAGTGTGTTTTAAATTGGGGTGAAAATTGAATAAAAAAAAAAAAAGGTTCTAAAATGGTAAACGCATCCAATAGCTGACTCTAATTGAGTTGCTATATTATACTAAATATTTGAAGCCAAATAGTTCAGAAAAAGATCATATACGGCCAAATTGATAACTACAGCCACATTTTCACAAGAAAAAACGCCAAAGTAAAAACAAAAAACAAAGTGTGTGTGTGTAAATATATAAATGTATGTATTTTACACGTCATTATTATTACATTTTCTGTGCTTGTGTAGATTGGTGATGTTTTAAACTGATGCCTGTCATATATATATATATATACACACACATATATATATATATATATATATATATATATATATATATATATATATATAGCTGTCCTGTTTTTAAATCTACGAAACAGCTACATGGTAAGCAGCTGATGATTCCCGTTTTCTATTTACAAATTTTAGTTAAGGTTTTCTCTTTTCATCCTCATGTAGTAAAATTCTGTTTTAAAATTGAAGACTTTTGCGAAATCGGATGATGCAAATGCCAAGTAACCATTTTAATAAAGGCTTTTGTTTTCTTCATCCTTATATAAATAAATTCTCTTTTGTCATTATAAACATTTTAGAGGTCGGATTATGTGATAGGTTAAAGTTAATATATTTTTTTCCTTCTAGGAATTTAAACTGCATTCTTTATTTTTATTTTTGCATTTTTTATTCAAAGCTTCTTAAGACTATATATATATATATATATATATATATATATATATATATATATATATATATATATTGAAGAGCTTCCAAATAATCGCGTCTTTTTAAAATTCGATTGGTTCCAAAAAATTACGGAATTTTATTAAAAGAAATATATTGCGTACATAAAAGCCCGTTTTATTTCGTTTAATTAACTTCCGAATCTTTTTCGTCTTAACAATATAAGAAAACGCACGTACTTGGGAGCTAACTCCTTCGATCTAGACCAAAGTGAAATCCTTAATGCAACCATAATCTCTATATAGCATTAGCAAAGGTAATGTTGCATTTGTTGGTTTTCACTGCCTCACACATTCACCCTTTATTCGACGACATTTATAGGGTAATCTCTAAACGAATAACAAATAGTCTTGTCATAGACCAAACAATGTGCGCACGTGCGTTATTTGGCTGGCCGCCGAAAAACAACGTTGTTACATAAAAACTATTTGTCGTCACCAATTTTATATGCGATAATTATTATCATAATCCGAAAAATCGATAATTCTCATCAAGATAAAATAATTTACAAATAAATTTCCGTAGTTTTAAATGATTCTTTTTGTGTGTTTTTAGGAGAGATCTTAATATATAAGACGCAAATATTTATGAGCCTTATGTCTTCAATATATAAATATATATATTTATGAGCTCAATATATATATATATATATATATATATATATATATATATACATATTAAATTTAAATATCACCAATCTACACGTATGGTATTTAATGGTAAGAAAACCTGATAGAAATGGCTGTTTAATTTTTTTGTTTGTTTTGAAGAAGACGTCGTAATATATCTCTTAGTGACGCCATATCTAAATGTTAATAAGTGTTCATTTATAAAGCGTAGAACTAGATTTCGGTATATGAGAAATTTCAGAACTAAGCCAATCAGAATGAACGGACTTGCGAGGGAGCCAGTATTATGTATAAAATGGAAATTGAAAAAATTATGGTAAGTCTATGTATTTATAAGGCAATTACGGTCGGTGTAATCACAAAATCTGTGAAACGTGTAGAACTCGTCTGGGTGACAACTGATAGCAGTGGTATATTTAAATATTTGTAGAGAAAAATAATGACTCCTTCCTCTAAAGATGTTGCGATGTTTATGGTGTTGCTCGTCAGATGCAATGTAGCATTTAATCATCACGACTGAATGTGTCTAAATGGTTTTTGACAGCTACATAAAATAGTGGCAATTGTATTAAATTTTTATGTGGCATCTCTTATTGCCACCCTATGATACTTTGATTCAAGGGAGAATTTCTGCAGTTATTATATATACATATATATATATACATATATATATGTGTGTGTGTGTGTGTGTGTGTGTGTGTGTATATATACATGAGAGGTTTCTTTCTGTATCTGTATTTATTTAAATTAGTCAGATATCACATAATGTAGTACATGATTTTTAGGTGTGATAGAGTGCAATGTTTTTTCTAGTAAAAGTTTTGCACTTTTGAAAGTAACGTTTTCGACGATTTTTGTTTGAACTGAATTCACTATTAAAAAATATTCATATTTTATATTTTTACTAATGGGGGTACCCCGCGTTGCACGGGTGTTTCGAGGTGTGTGTGCTCGGGCGGGGGGTGTTAATCAAAACATAAGAATAAGCGATGTAAATATTAAAAACAAAACACAAAAAACAAACATAAGGCAAACGAACGATGTTAAATGTAAAAATCGGAAAAACCGAAAAAGAAAACAGAAAAACGAGCGTTAAAACTTCTTTAAAAAATCTGAAAAATACCCCCCCCCCAAATAAAACACGTGAAAAATAGCTTAAATAACCTCAGGGAGTACCCGGCGTTAGCCGGGTGTTTTTGGATGTGTGTGTGGTCGGGCGGGGGTGGGGGTTGTTAATGAAAACCTAAGAACAAGCGAAGTAAAACAAAACTAACGTAAGGCAAACGCGAAACAGAAAAACGAACGTTACGTGAAGAATGGTTTCAATATTAAAATTTAAAAAATCGAAAAAGAAAGACATCTCACACCATAATTCGAACCCAAAACCTTTAGATAATGATGCCGCGCTCTAAGCAACTGAACTAAGACAACGTCAACGTAGTTAGATCGTTTTTTTTTAAATCTTTAAACTAAATCATGTTCCGACGTCATTTGCCCATGCGTAGAACCGAACTCGTCATCAGAGGACGGTTTCTGCTGACCCCCCCCGTAAAAAACTGCTGATTTCAAGGTGAAGAAATTAATGTTTTTGGCCAAGTTTTCGATATTTGTCGGGCGAAGTTTGGAAGTTTAAAATGATACTGATCTGGCAAAACTCTGTGACCCGTGTCGAAATTTTTGCGAGACATACAAACACACATGCATACAAACAAATACACATACATACACATTTTCGCTTTTATATATAGACTAGCGGGGGTACCCGGCGTTGCCCGGGTATTTGGAAGTGTGTGTGGTGTTAAATAAAAAAGAAACCGGGGGGGGGGTAAAAGTTGGTAGGATCAAACCAGAAGCCCTGAGGCGAAGTTTGAAAATAAAATCGGCCAGCCAGAATGAATTACTGAAAGATGTTTGAATTTATTCAAGTAAGAACCAAATTGACAGGTGCGCGCACGGAAGTCGTCGAGCGTTACGACCATTACGACGTCAATGACCAGGTTTGTTTGTTATAAGCAAAGTAAAAAAAGAAAAAAACGTTAAAACTTAAACTTAAGCGGGGGAGGGGTAATCAAAACATCGAAAAAAAACACAAAAAAACTAACGTAAGGCAAACGAACGATGAAAACAGAAAAAAACAAACACGTGAAAAATGGCTTAAATAAGCTTGTTTCGATATTAAAATTAAAAAAAAACGGTGGGTACCCGGGTGTTTTTGTGTGTGTGGTCGGGGGTAGATTAGTGAAGGAAAAAAAGCAGAAAAACGATCGTTACGTGAAAATAGCTTAAATAACACGTGTTCAATATTTGAATTAAAAAAAAAAAGACATCTCACACCACGATTCGAACCCAAAACCTTTTGATAATGAACCAACGCGCTAACCAACTGAGCTAAGGCGACGTACATGAAATTTAGACTGTTTGTCAACTATTTAAAGTAAATCAGGTCATGACGTCATCTGACGCATGCGTAGAACCGGTCGTCTTCGCGAGAGGATCGTTTTTGTTGCCCCCCCTGTCGAAAATTGTTGATTTCGAGATGAATAAATGAACGTTTTTGGCCAATTTTCCGATATTTTTCGAGCGAAGGATGGGACTTCAATATAATACCGAGTTTGTGAATTTTTGTTCTGTCTGTCGAAAGTTTTTAGCAGACACACAAACATACACACATACACACATACATACAAACATACATTTTCGCTTTAATATATATAGATAATTGAATCGATGTTTTCCACTCTTTATGATGCACATAAAATTTTGGATTTTGATTACACACACAAACACGCTCACACACACACATGCACACACACACACACATATGTATGTATGAAAATCAAAAGGAAAAAAATCATTTATACATTCATCAAAATATATACACAGAGAGGGATTTACTGATCAAGGAAAAGTAAACTCCAAACCAAATATAAATATAGTTATTTATATTTTAATCCCAAATGAAAAAAGCTCAATACAATCACTGAGGTTAGTAGAGCTTAGGATAAATAATAAATAATAATAAGAAGAACAGAGTTGTAAAGTAGAATTATACAAGAAGTTTTCACTATTCGGCAAAATACTCCAAAGTTGGGTGCTTCTTAATCCGCGGGGTTTCAAAGAATGCTATTTAGAAACTCTGCGGATTAAGGAGCACCCAACTTTGTCTGCCGAATAGTAAAAAGTTTTTGTATAATTCTACTTTACGACTCTGTCCTTATTATATATATATATATATATATATATATATATTTAATGATTTTCTTGGAGGTACAAAACTTTGTTAAGGCAATCATGAAGGGAAGACGTATTCCTTCGGAATTCATTTTATATTTAAAAAAAAACGAGGAGAAAAGGAAAATGGATAGCAACTAAAAAATAAAAGTAGGGAAATAGATAAAAAATCAAAACGAGTCAATTGACATGATTCGCCCTCATTCATCAAAATTGAAATCGAGGGATTTTTTTTTTTTTTTAATAATTTGTTTTCCTTAATGATAAAATCTAAAAAAAAAAAGAGACGGGAGCAACAGCAATCGTAGAGGGATGAATTCGTGTGTGTAAAATGAAAATTGAAATACTAAAATCATTTAATACATTCATCAAGATTTCACTTTTATTTCAAGACTTTCCAAAGACGATAGATATTTACTTCAGATCAATCTACCTGAGAAAGTCTTGAAATAACTACGAAAATAACTTTTTTATTTTTCCATCTATGTATGTGTGTGTGAGTGTGTTTGTGTGTGTAAGTTGATGAATCAATGGTGGTTTTGTATTTTCTATTTTCATTCACCATCACCTTATTATAATATTGTTTCCATAATTTCTCACATATATGTGTGTATGTATAATATTAAACTTTATATAACTTTATTATATCATCAGAACAATAAGGAAAAGTACAGAGTAAAATCAAGAAAAAAAATCTTTAGGCCATGTCATTGCGAAACTAAATGCTTCTCATAATAAGTTACTGTTTTGATGATATATTCCCCATCTTTCATTTATTATTTGCTCCTCTTAGCAGTGTAGAGCTTTTTTCATCTTGATTAATTTTGCTTTGTTAAAGATTTACTCTTTGATAACATACTTATATTATATGTATATGTGTGTATATATATATGCGTTTATGTGTATGTGCATGTGTGTGTATGTATCAACAAATGCATAGATGAACCAATAAAATTGCCCACTCAGTATAGAGATTTAGTAAAACATGCAGTGGGGATGTTTGTCTTTACCTTTCATTTGTCATTTGGATTTTATAGAAAGGATAAAATCATCACATTTTCCAGTTTATATTCGCGTATATTTGTTAAAGTGCACTTTCTCGAGCGTATCTCTGCCTATCCATGCGTGTGGTCTCTTGCTGGTTGTGTAAGTTGAATAGAAAGTGCAATAGTGAAAAGCTTTCCAGTGGACAAAACACAAGGAAAATATAGAAATATGGGAGGAAAAAAACTACGCATTTGTCAGATGCGCATGCTTTCAAATATTTAATCGATTACATTGTTAAATAGATTCTAAATAGCGTCCACTTTCATCTCGTCTCTCTCTGTCTCTCTTTCTCTTTCACTCTCTCTCCGTCTCTCTCTTTCTCTTTCACTCCACACACACACACACACATGTATGTATGTATATATATATATATATATATAGAGAGAGAGAGAGAGAGAGAGAGAGAAAGAAAGAGAAAGAGAGAAACATACACACATATATACGCTTTGTTTAAAAGTATAGCAAATTTAAAACATCTAATTTATAACCACCGGCAATTCTTCCCCCACAACCAGCCACACTTTTGGATAAGATAAACCACGTATAAAAATTAAAATATCCCATTGTGTGACAATAAATATATAACATATACGTAGGCCTTACAACTAAAATTTTATCGAGACGTCTCACGATGCACTTATCTGACAGTAGCCCAATAGTCCAGCATTTCTGTTGCGTTTCCAACTTAAAAGCAAAGCAATACAACTGCATTAGAATAGGAAAATAGCAAATTGAGACTCTCTATATTAAAAGAGCTACATACTAAAGTTAAAGTGACAGAAGTTAATAAAACATATTTCTAAATACTGGAAAATCTAAAAAATACCTTTTCTACTAATCCTTTATAAATACTAGAAATAATCTCAATGATTCCTCCCAAAACGATAACTAAAATAGTTAAGAGCTCGTGTGCTTTACTTGATACCGAAATTCTTAGATATGGTTCCGCAAGGAACCGAAAGTATTAGCGTACCTAAACAGTAGGACATGTTCACCTGACAATTCTAATGTTGAAACTCGAACATTAATCAGACATCTTGAAAGGGTCAACTAAAAAATATGCAGACAGGTCATCAGTATTATTTTACGAACGGAGTTCCAAAAGTAATGACTCCTATTATTTTGATTCTGCCGCAATGAATCAGAAGGGATTGCAAATTGCATTGTTATAATGACTGAACTCATGCATTCACGACCTTACAGTTTTATCTTTCTGTTGCAGTTATTGACAGTGTGAGACTCTAAAAAAAGCAACCCCTGTTAGGAGCTTCCGTCAGAAGCAGAGATGTGTCATTGAGTTCCTGGCAAGTATTTATGCATAACAAAACGTTCGGTCGAGTGTATATAACGTCTCGTTTGTGTCCATGTGTGTGTGGGGGGTATTTTGCATATACGCAAACAGCATACTTTTTGTCATCGTATCATCTCTTCTTTTTCTTCTTAATAACGCTGGTTGAAACTGATGATTTCATAATCTTCAATTATTGTGTCGGTGTGGCAATTTCATCGTTGTCTAATCCCCCCCCCCTCAGCTCGTATCGAGTGGATTACCTTATTCCATGCCCAGCCCGGCTGAAGGTCGATACTCGACTATTTCTTAACTAAAACTTCACGTCTATATCTAAAACTATCTTTCAAATGTGTTACATCATTACCTAATAGTTTTAATCCATTTTTTATTCCCGCATTCCAAACTGACCCCTGGATTCCAAATTCTTATTCTAATTGAAAACATAATTGTGAGAATAAAATTACATTTTATCAAGCTAACATTCCTCACTAGCATTACCGATAAATATTTTCTAAACATTCGATTTTCATAAAATCAACAACGATTATAATAATAATAATCGTTTCGTTTACTTCACATTCCTTGGCAAAATTGTTTGAAGTGCATTTCTATCTTCATATAAAACAAAATACTCACGACGAATAATAATACATGAACATTAGTGTGGAACCGTCCATGTCGTAACCATTAAGCTATCTCTGCAAGTACAGTTATAAAATGAAAGAGTGACAATCAGCGATGCAGATAATGTCGCTTCATTTGTGAGGACAAGGGCAACGTAAACAAAATTAAAGAGAGATAAAAGCTTTTACGTTAAGTAGGTACTTTTGGACGAGCAACGTGTTAAATGCCTTCAAACTATCATTAAAAATGCATTGATTTGATAGAAAATACGTCTATATTAGATTTGCCATATGCAATCAATCTTATTTAATTTCCTTCTACAGAGATTCAAAATAAGCAGTGGCTAAGTTAAGAAACTTGTTAGACTACTAATCAACCTTTTTTATGTTGATTCGTTTTACTTTGAAGATCTCGTTATTCTCTTTTTCGTTCACAGTTTTAAATTGCATAAACGCGTTCTAATTTTTTTTATTTTTAATTACATTTTCACCCCAAACAAGGCATAGTGCCACTGAAGTAGGGGGCTACTATCGGGCACATAAGTTGCAGGGGCATTATGAACGGAGATGAGTAGCAAGATGTTTGTTCACATTAAACTTGAACTTTTGCATATCAGTACAGTTGGGAAAGCAGAGTTCCAAAGAATTGCAGTTCTGGGGAAGAAACTATTGAAGTAAAAGGCTTTCTTACACCTAAGGATCTCTACTGTAAAGGGGTGGGACTTAGTTGCTTGTCGGGTTTGTCGGGGTTAGGGTTAGGGTTAGGGTTAGGGTTATCATATCTGCATATCAGTACAGTTGGGAAAGCAGAATCCCGGAAGGGAGTTCCAAAGAATTGCAGTTCTGGGGAAGAAATTATTGGAGTAAAAGGCTTTCTTACACCTAAGGATCTCTACTGTAAAGGGGTGGGACTTAGTTGCTTGTCGGGTTTGTCGGGGGTAGTTACGTCGAGGAGGTACAATTGCTTGCAGTTCGTCAGAGCATTCACCATTAAAGTATTTCTAGAACAGGCAGAGGGATGCAACACTTCGTCGATGGGACAGAGGCTGAAGCCTAGATGACAGTTCACTCTTTTATATTTTGTTTGGAAAAAAACCAAAGAACAAACAAAAACAACAACAAAAACGGGACATCATAAATCTATTTCCTTAAAGAAATTTCGTTTATATTGTGTCAATAGTTCAACATGGTTTGAGCTTTTATTTCAACGATATAATTTAAAACCGAGTTAAGATAATTACAAAAAATACTTCGAGGGAAAGAAACCATTACTGTTCAACGTTAATACAATAAGTAACGTCATAAGAAATCTCTCTTTGTTGGAAATAGTCTCCCTTATTTTAGAACTCTTTAGGGTATAGAAAAAAATAAACAGTTTTATATGTTATAGTTAATTGAATGAAAATTCATAGGTCTTGTATTTTTATCATATCGGTTTAAAATTTTATCCATTGGCATTAAAAAGCATCGAACAGACATATACCAAAATTTGATACTGCTACTACTATCACTACAAAGACCAATTCATATATTAAGCACAATTGAAATAAACACCGTATCTTTCTGTTAAGTTACATTATTGTTTCAGCTACCGTTTTTTGGCCGTCTGTGGCTTCCTCAGACTTTTACAGAAATGTTCGTTATGATGAGATGAAAGAGTGAATGATGTCAGGGGAGGGGTGCGAGAAGAGCGGAAAAAAGAGGAAGGGAACAAGGAGGAAACGTGGGAGGGGGTGCTTTGTATGTCGTTAACGTTTTAGTTTTGGAGTTTAAGGACCTTTCTACGTTAGGGTTTAAAATTTTTTTTATGTTAGTTTATATATATATATATATATATATATATATATGTACTAACCTAGATTTAAAACAGGTCAAGAAACTAGATATCCAGGCTAAATAGAGCACACACAAAGGAACAGGTCAACCAGAAGTCAAATAGGCCTTTTTCCGGTAAGTGCATGGGTATTGGCTAATAGGAAGGGCGCGGTGGATACTAGAAAGCTGATTGGCTAACTAAAATCTCAATAGAAGGTGCGTATATAAAAACGACAGACAACCGCAAAATTTGCGCAAAAGCCTGAAGAGTCATAGAGTGGATGAAACGCGAAATATTCAACGTAGCTTAATCGCCATATATATTTTATAACTTACTAACTAGCTCTACGTACGTATTGAGCACTTTTGAAGTAAATACTTAAAGTTTACGCATAAATTTATACTTTCGTATATTAATTTATATGGGTAAATGAAGTCGTTATATATATACATATATATATATATCATATATATATATATATGCGTGTGTGTGTACATATGTATATCTATATATATGTTGTAATTTAAATGTATAAATAATTAAATAAAAGCTGTAAATTCAATATAATTTTATAAATCACACTTTTAAAACCATTGTACGTTTATTCTAGCCACGTTCTTAAAACGTTATAAGGTACATCTTTTTAACACACGAAATTTACTATTTTAAGTAATTTAAACGTAATTTGAACTGCAACATATAAAAGGATCAAGATTTTAAACGAAAAATAATCAAAAACTGTCTGAAGACGACTGAAGAAAATCAGTTGAAAATACTTGCAAAAAAAAACAACATCAACAACAGATAAACAAAAACGACTGCGGAACTTTCCTACACAAATTCGATTGAAAAATAAGAATGACCATTCGAAAAATGGAAAAATTACAAAAAGGATCATTAAGCAAAGAACACTCCGTGCTATTTAGCAATATCTTTCTGAATATATATATATATATATATATATATATATATATATATATATATATATATAATGTTTTTTAATGCCTACAGACACTAGGGGTAATCCTTACGGAATCAGCAATGCATGAAGTTACGATTGCCGTTGGTCCTACGATTCGAATCCTACAACGAAGCCATCTCTGTCTCCAATTGTAAGGAACATACCTACAGAGCCAACATCAATTGCAGCGATATCTATATGAATTTAAACATTTAATAAAGGGTTAAACGTTATTAAATATCGATCTAAAGTGATCGGGTGAATGAAGGTCACGATCGCACACGTAGGTTAACTGACCGACTTTTCATTAATAAACGCTCAATAGTTAAGAAACATGTGGATATATATGTGCATGTTTGTTTGTGTGTGTGTATGGGTGTGCGCCCGCCTGTTGTATATGTTTTCTGATATCGTTTCTTAAGTTTGACTATTTTAGTAAATGATAACTTCATCATTATTATCGATGCGCGTGTAAGCGTGTAAGTGCCGTATTTCCCATCATATGTTGACTTAAATACAATATACAACGAATTGTTTCCAGCATAAACAAATAAAAAGAGCCTCTGCCAAACTCGCCTTTTTGGCAATGCAAACGCACGTCGATCGCATCTATTTCTGTCCTAATTGAATATATAAGAACAATTCAATCAGACATTAACGAAGCATGGATTAATCTTGGCGGAGGAATCATTTGGAATAAACACTTTCAACACCATTTAAGCTAAAGTTATTTTTTCTGCTATGTATTTAAGGATCCACTTAAGCTTGGAATAATGAAGATTATGGTGAATTAATTAATGTACATATTTTTATATCTCGACTAAAACTTGCCAAACAACTTGATATTAGTCGGGCGAACAACTGAGAGCTATTAGATACTTTGTATAAACCTCCTAATGAATTTTGTTAACAATGAGATTACATAATCTCTTTTATTATGCAAAAATAACCGCAAATCTTTACAATAGTTTTAACACATATTTATATTATTATTATTATTATTATTATTATTATTATTATTATTATTATTATTATTATTATGATTATTATGATTATTATTATTATTATTTGAATGTGACGGTAGTTCAGTGATTAACGACACGGACTGACAATATGAGTGTTCTTAGTGAAGAAAATAAGTGATATATCTACCTATCATGGCGCCTGGATCGGAATAAGAATGACGTTTTACCGTACGCCACCTATTAGATTTGCGTGATCTGCATGCTTACGCGATTTCGTGTCATGTGTTCGCCACCTTTTCTCTATTTAATGCACCTGCATGTCGCCTGGGGGAGATAATCAAGAAATTGTCGATGGATTGGACTCATATAAGTCTGCGACCAAACTTTGGAGATCACAACAAGCCAGCCTGTTGCCACGTTACTTTCTACTTTTTTGCTTCAATAACTTAACTTCTTAAATTCTGACAAAAAAATATCCGGGAAACCAACACCAACAATAGAATTTTAGGATTCAAAACATTTTATTATTATTATTGATATTATTATTATTATTATTAGGAGGAGGAGGAGGAGGAGAAGGAAGAGAAGTAGTGATAGTAGTTGTTGTTGTGATAGTAGTAATATTGCAATATGACAATTGTATATCGTATTTATTAATAAATGTGTACTTCATGTGAAATTTACTATCATTCTAATACTTTTGAAACAATGTAGTTTATTTCATTTATTTATTTAGAAATAGTAGTGATGCAGTACTACTACTTATACTACTACTACTACTACTACTACTACTACTACTACTAGTAGTAGTAGTAGTAGTAGTAGTTCCCGCAATAGTATAATATTTTTAACATTCTTATGATAATTGATCATGTCACGGTTACTTTCGAATTTTATACAATTGTGACTAATATATTTAAACCTTATATATTGTTGATATTTTTTTAAGCATTAATAATAATAATAATAGTAATAATAATAATAATAATACTGAAAATGAACTAGACACACTAGTAAACACTACCAGGATATTCACCCAGGATACCCAAATGGAATTTGGCATGGAAAAATGTGCACTACTAGATATAGGAAAGGGAAAACTGGAGACGACAGAAAGCATGAAACTACCCAACCAAACATAAATGAGGGCACTAGGGGAACAAGACACCTACAAATATCTGGGAGTTCTGGAAGCAGACAACATCAAAGCAACAGAAATGAAAGAGAGAATCGGAAAGGAATACCTCAGGAGAACAAGAAAACATCTGGAAACAAAATTATATAGCAGAAACCTAATAAAAGATATAAACGCATGAGCAGTATCATTAGTATGATACTCTGGACCGTTCATAGGGTCGACTAAAGAATGAACTGAGACAGCTCGATCAGAAGACCAGGAAACTCATGACCATGCATAACGCGCTACACTCGAAGGACGATGTTGACAGTATCTACGTGAAAAGGAAAGACGGCGGGAGGGGACTGGTATGTATAGAAGGCTGTGTGAATAACACCAATAAAGAACTAGAAAAATACATAATGCAAAACACTGAAAGGATAATTATGGCAGTGAGAGACACTGAACCCCCCCAACAAAACAGAAAATAGAGAGACAAAAGATAAGACAAGAAAAGAAAAATGGGAAGAAAAACGATACACGGAAGATTCATAAGGGTTATTCATGAGAATAACGAAAACACTTGGACGTGGATGAGAAAAGAACACGCAAACAGAGAAACTGAATCTCTAATAACGGCAGCACAAGCTAACTCGATAAGAACCAGGACATCAAAGCAAAATTCGACAAAACACAAGAAGACAGCAAATGCAGACTCTTTGGACAAAGAGACGAAACAATAAACAATACAGTATAAGTGAATATAGAAACCTAGCCTAAAAGGAATACAAGAACAGACACGACCAAGTGAGAAGGGCAGTACATTGGGAATTGTGCCAACAACTGCATCTCGAACGCGCAAGAAATGGTAAAAACATACACCAGCAACAGTTACTGAAAACGAGAATCAGAAAATCCTATGGGACATGGACATACAAACGGACAAACCCATTCAAGCAAGAAAACCAGATGTCGTAATAATTAACAAGAAAGAGAAGTCCTGCCAAATCGTAGACTTTGCTGTTCCAGCTGACTACAAGATGAATATCAAAGAAAAGGAGAAACGGAGCAAATACACAGAGCTAGCCAGAAAGCTGAAAGGAATATGGATGATAAAAAAATCAAGATAGTACCTATAATAGTAGGAGCGCTAGGAACAATTCCGAAAAACTTTGAAAAAAGAATGGGAGAAATTGGAATCAGAGGAATGACTGGACAGATACAATGAATAACACTAATGAAAACAGCTAAAATATTGAGGAAACCCCTTGAATGCGGGAACTAATACACATGAGCCACACGGGCGGACGAGAAGAACTGCTGCAGAGACAAAACATGAAGAAGCATTACATGGAATAAAGAGCGCAGAAGATACATATCTATAAGTTCTCGATACCTCCCGTATCCTCTTCCTATTACTAATCATCGCCTCCACAAAAGAATGATGCTAAATAGCCGAAAAGGGTCAAAGATGATGGAACGACCGAGGAGAGAGCACTGACCAGACCTCCGCTGGACAAGTGCGAAGAGAATTGGACCTTAGGGAACCTGATTACCACTCAAATTCCGGTAGAGACTAATGCTAGCGAGAGATCGATGGTGTGCGGCTGTTCCGATAATGCAAATTCGTTTGCAAATGTTATCAAAAGAGGCGGAGAACACTGGAATATTGGGGAGACTTGTTGTCACTCAGCTTCCAGAGAACAGCACAGGCTATTTTCAAGGAGAGATCTTTTATGTGTGAAAGCTCATTGTGAGCCAATAATAATAATAATAATAATAATAATAATAATAATAATAATAATAATAATAATAATAATAATAATAATAAGTAGTAGTAGTAGTAATAGTAGTAGTAGCAGAACGTTCACCCTTATTTTACACATAGCTGGAGAGAAGTTATGTTTAGTGCTTTATCGGAGGGTTTAATCACAATTTTAATAAGTTGTGATCTGAATTTAAAAAAATCATCAGACGCTGGTGGATCTATTAAGCAAATCAAGTTACCCTTTTTCTGAATTGAGATCACATTCAATCAAATAATTGAGAGAAGAATTTGACATTTTGTCGGTATAAAGAAGATCGTTCTCGTATGTTGTTAGATAACGTTCTTAAAGAAAAAGCAATCTATACATTTTCTTGGTCCGGCCAGTTCAATAATCAATCAACATTGTTTTATAACATTTTATTGTGAACCGATGTAAATATTGACGTAGACATAATCGCCTCATTTGCATCGATTTGAATAAATATATCCACCTCTTCCCCGCTGATGAACGCGGGATAGACAAGTTAAGAATCTTTATTTATTTATTATAAGTTTTATGGACATGAAATATTTTGAAATATGCTGTTGTTAAAATATTCTTTGATCATTCCCTGCTAATCGATATGAGAAAGTGCATCCGATTTTATAACAGTTATTGTTTTTTCATTTTATTGATTAACAAGTAGCGTAATAACTTGATATATTCTTTCAGAAAAAAACAAAGAAACAAAAAACAAAAACAAAAAAGAACCAGTAATACCTAGGTTGGTATTAGCCTTGATGGTGCTATACCGACTTATTCCGAAACAGGAAGTTTGAAGGGAAGATCACATTCACAAACGATTCCAAATCGCACGTATAACCTGTTCAAAGGAATGATAATATACAACGCCTAGGACTCCCAAACGGTCATTAATAAAGTACTTGTCAGGCTGAAAGTGTTTTAACTTCGGCAATCTAACAAAAACCGTTGGTCAACTTTGTCCTTTCGAGTAGGTAAATAAACAAGTAAATAATAATCAGGATATATAAGTTCTGAAGAATACAATCATAACAGTTATCTTACCAGTTCTACTACTCTACGCTTTATTTCTTTATAATAAGAATTATTATAAAGAAATGAAGAGTAATATTAAATTCTTAAACAGTTATCTCCCTTATTTATATAAAACAGTCAAAACACCTAAAAAGAACCACAGACAAAAATAAGACAGAACAGCGGAAAATAATTATGAAAATAAATAAATAAAATACACGAATAAAGACTGGCTAATAACACAAAGTAATCAAGTTTAAATATTAAATAAAAAACTATGAATAATATTGAATACAAAAACACGCCTTATAATAATAGTTAAAAAATATAAATAAAAATAAAATGAAAACGCCCAACGATTCTAATAGAACCACATAAAAATGCAAATAAATAAACGAATAAAGACAAGTTTATAATACAAAGATAAGTAATTAACGCTAAATATTAATATAAAAAAATGCTAATAATATCGAGATATTAATGAATTTTGTATCCGTAACAGATACATAAATTTTCCATTTCTGCGAATCTGCTCTGTCTACAATAAAACTGCGATGCCCGTTTGAAAGTCGAACACACGCCTGATGAAGGGAGACATTGCGAAATATAGCATTACGGATACATCACCTGACCGCCTGACGCAAGTAAGTACACCTTACGTAAAATATTGTATAAAACACACACACACACACACACACACACACACACACATATATATATATATATATATATATATATATATATATATATATATATATATATACATTAATTGGATTAATAAACGTGAAACTGCACCGTTACGTTAAGCTGCTTCAGTTCAATTCCATCACACATTTGTATTGTTCTGTCCTCTATAATTTTGAATTCCTTCTCATACACTATCTTTAATATCTTCTAGAGAAGAACAAAAAAACTTATGTAGACGCTTAAAATGATTTTATGCCAAGCGATTGCTACTCTCTGTATACTCTAGCTTTATTTCCACGTAGCTTACTCGTCTGAACTCCAATTTTTAGTTCATACTTGTAAAACATTCACAGTAAGAACTCGACTTCTACCAGAAGGAAACAGTCATTCATTTCTTCCTACATATACCTAGCGCCAGGTGAAATTTTTATGGCCAGTAATATTTTGCAAGGGCTTTCCGCTCATGGAACACATTACCGTGGAACTTCTTCCTGCTTACTACAACATAGTCGTCTTCAAATCAAATGATATGATTCATTGCTGATAAACTGTAACGCTTCTTCTTTCAACTGGTAATTATTTTCGTATCTATAACATTTATCCTCGAGTTTCCATTGGCCTTAATAAGTGATGACCCTCAAAATAAAAATATCTAAGAACTAGTTACTTAAAGTGGCTACTGTACTATAGTTTACAAAACCGGTGGAATTCTATTCATTTTAACTCCATGGATAGTAACTCATTAGTAGACATTTATTATGGATGACTTAATTTGCAAATGTCAGACCCATTTACTGTTTTCATTATTATCCTATTCTAGTGCTCTACAGAAAAAAAATATTTCCAGACAGTTGCTTTCTTACAAGAATAAATATACCATATGCTTATAGCAGTGAATATAAATCAGAAACATCTTCAAATAATGGATATACAACACGTAGTAAACAAACAAACAAAAAACATATAATTCATAGTAATCTAGCGCATATATTCGACGTTTCCGGGAAAGAACTAGATATAAAACATTTCGGGCTGTCTTTATCAGAACATATTCTAAAAAAGTGACCTTGTCTGTCTGTCTGAAGAATTGTCTCTACCAAACTACTCTGTTAATTTTTGGTTTACTCACTTAAAACTTGACATATAAGATATTTGGATCTGTGGGACAAATTTGATTTTATTTTTAACCGGAACAAGAACTCATAAGATGTCAAAATTGACGTATTAAAACTTGACAGGCATAATTGGACTTATTGTATATCCTTACCGCATGCGTAAACATACATTTATATGTTTAACTAAATTAATTTGTAAAGTTTTGATATGCATGTATCATTAGGTAAGATGGTTGTGAATACCGTTGGATAGCTAAATATTCTGGTTTCGATTCTAGCCGATGGAATCCAAAACACACACACACGCACACACACACACATATGCATATATATGTATATACTTTTGAAATCACTACTATATATTGAGTACAATATAATAATCGACAGTGTACCTGTGTAAACGCTTCTTGTGGACTACTACTACTACTACTACTACTACTAATAATAATAATAATGATAATAACATGGCGTCTATGCTCTAATAAATCATGTGTCGACGCGGTTCCTCCTTCTTTATTTTTCAATCCAAGCTATCCCTATGTAAGACCCACAAAAACCACAGACCTAAATTACATATTGAAATCACGGTAGGAAACGACTTTTTTTTTTAACCATAAATTAAAAACAAAATATAACGCCATGTGTGTATCGCTACTCACCAAAAAGTAAGACAAAATTTTTCAGTACTATTTCCTGGTAAATTCCGCCGAATATAGACTGGTTCATTTCGTACAGTGCAACATAGTTAAAGACATTTTTTACGCTAAATTAAACTTTACTTTGGACGTGAAAGTAAGGATGATGCCAAACTGAACTTTATTCGTACTTTTCTACTGGTTGAATAATGAGTAATATAACCACAAAAAAAACAACAAAAAAACAAAAAACAAAAACAAAAACAAAAAAACAAAAAACAAAAACAAACGATAATCCAACTTACAAAACTTAAAAAAATAAATAGATAGATAAATAAATATCCTTGTTATTATTATTATTATTATTATTATTATTATTATTATTATTATTATTATTATTATTATTATTATTATTATTATTATTATTATTATTTATATAATAATAATAATAATAATAATAATAATAATAATAAGAAGAAGAAGAAGAAGAAGAAGAAGAAGAAACCCCGACAAATGTGGATCGATAAATGGAAACCTTCAACGCGTTGGATACGTGTCAGATAAGTAGAAAAATGTTTAATACCTTTTAAACGACAAATTATGGTAACATATCCCTTTTCACTGTATTTTTGTTTTATTTTCTCACTGACAAGGAAGCCAAACCAAACGCCGCTTCTGTAAGGTTTCTCGTCTTTTGAGTCGACATGTTTGGGGAAAATATCCCCACAAGTGATTATTTTCCCACCGGTATTTTTTTGTGCTAAATTATCGCTTTATTAAAATTCTTTATTTTGATTCAATCTCTGCCAAATATAATATTAATTCCAGTCAGTGGTTAAATGCAAATGTCTCTAAAATATCCCTCCCCTCAAGGGGGAAAGGAAAAAAATCGGTAACTATATCTGACGGTATTACAACGAATCCACAATACAAATACACTTGTAAATATGGGAGGGGAATCTATCTTCAAATATCTCTAATTTCGAATTACAACTACGGACTTATGCTAAGTAAATATTAATAAGTCCTTTGAACCTCTTTCTTAAATTTTTTTATTTTTATTTTCAAATTTTTTTTGTTCATGTCCCATATGTATGTGTGATAGTGCGCGATACCTCCTTATACATGGGAGTGTTACACTATCCCTGCAGCAAAACCACAGGTAAAACAACTCTAGGCCCGGTGTTGCCACAAACACCAAAATATGAAAAATATCAATTACAGATAATCCAAACCGTGGAACTCAGAAGAAAGATCGGCATGTTCGGCAGGTGCTCCTTTGGTAGCCAGCATGGGGGACCCGGTCGTCATCCTGCGAATGTTGGCCAACTTTCTAATTTCAGAAACTCAAATAACATGGATGCTAAACAGGTAAGTATAACCTCTAATTTTAGGGAACAAAATGATACCGAACAAAAACAGCACAACCATGATAACCATCTAAAGGAAAAAAAACGAAGAAAGAAATGGACAACAAAAGAGAATAGACTCGTAATGGAATGCTACTATAGAAGTCATCCTAAATACAGATATGGAGGTTATCGGAAACGAATGAAAGAACTATGGGACCTATCCAGTGACTTCCATACGACAGAACGAAGACTGATATTCAAGAAAGGTTGGTTCTGTAATCTAGAACTAACAGAAATACAGCGAAAAATAAATGATGACAATGAACAAGAAGCATCCCCCAACGGAACCGCACGTGGAGCAACACTACAAGTTGAAGCCCCACAAGTAAAAACACCAAAGGCCGAGGACCAACAAAGAACGAAGTCCACAAACGTGGAAACCGAGAACAATGAAACAGAACTAACAGAGAATGAAGCAAATGATGTAAATAAAATAATACAGCCAATGACCGAGGAAAAAACAAAGCTCACATCGTTTAGGAACCAAGAGCAGAAGAAACTAAAAACAGAAACAGAGAAGGTTAACAAGCTCCTCCCACATATCCTAACAAATATAATCACAGACTTAAACAACCTAATTTACGCAGGCGCCAAAATGGTAAGTACGAATCTCAAATCAGAAAAACAACCGGAGACAAGCGGACCGACAAAACCTGGATGGGAAATAAGACTAGAAACCCAAATCCACAAATATAAAAAAGGAAGAAAGCAATGTGGAGAAAACGGAATATTGGAAAGGTAACTGACGGGGAGAGGCTAAACAAGAAACATAAAGAACTGGACCAAAAAATAAAAGCAAAAGAAGCGAGATTGAGACGATATAGATATAAATCTGAACAATGCAAACAAAACAGAACATTCAAAACTACAAAAAAGCGTACGACAGGATCCCCTAAGCATGGATAATAGAATGCCTAAAAATGTATAAAATACCAAGCGGGATCAGCAACGTAATAGAAAATGCAATGAAAACATGGCGACTGGAATTGACAGCTGATGGACAAAACATAACAGAAATTAACATACAAAGAGGAATATTTCAAAGAGACTCACTATCACCATTACTGTTCATCATAGCCATGATGAACAGTATTCTGAGAAAGTGCCAAGCCGGATACAAATTCTCCAATACAGAGGAAAAAATGAACCACCTGATGCACATGGATGATCTGAAACTTTTTTTGCAAGGACCGAAAAGGAACTAGAGACACTAATCGACACTACCAGAATCTTCAGCCAAGAATTTGGAATGGAAAACTAGTTATAAGAAAGGAAAAACTGGAAAGGATAGAACGCATTGAACTACCCAACCAAACAGAAATGAGGGCACTAGGCGAACAAGACGACTATAAATACTTGGGAATTCTGGAAGCGGGCACCATCAGAGCACCAGAAATGAAAGAAAAAATTGGAAAAGAATACCTCAGGAGAACAAGAAAACTCCTGGAAACGAAATTATATAGCAGAAACCTAATAAAAGGTATAAATACATGGGCAGTATCAGAGACGCCCCATGGGGAAATATTTTTTCTCTTCCTGCTGAACAGTGTGCAACTGAGACCACTGAATGGTTCAAAACTGCAATCGAAGCGCATGTTCCCATACGGAAATTCTATAGCAAGCCCCACTCTCCCCAATGGTTTACTTCGACTTGCGCAACTGACATTGCTCAAAGACAGCATGCATTCCGCAGGTTTAACCGACATAAGTCCAGTTCAAACAGACAAAAGTATATAGAAGCTAGAAGTAACGTTAAGAAAGAAATAGCGACAGCTAAGAGGGAATTTACGGAAACCACTAAAAAACGCATCGAAGCACAAAAATTAGGAACTCGTGACTTCTGGAAAATCTACAACAGTGTAGTAAATAATGGGACATCAACAATTCCCCCACTAACCAACAATCACTAGGTTCTTTGCTCAGCAACCGAGAAGGCTAACATGCTTGCCAGTCGGTTTGCCTCCAATTCTACACTGGACCCTCTAAACCACCCCCTACCTGACTTTCCTATGCGGACAGACGCCACGCTAGACGATCTGGAAATCACCCCTGCTCAGGTGCATGCTATCATAAGAAACCTTGACACTTCCAAAGCATGTGGACCCGACCTCATCCCAACTGTGCTATTAAAAAAGTGCTCAGCCGAAGTAGCTCCAGTTCTCTCCAAACTCTACAACAAATGCCTTAATGAATCTTGCTTTCCGAGCTGTTGGAAAACTGCTTCTGTGGTACCAGTATTCAAGAATTCTGGCGAAAGAACTGACCCATTAAATTATCGCCCTATTAGCCTCCTCCCACTTTTCGCCAAAATATTTGAGACCTTAATTAACCATGCTCTAGTCCAGCACCTTACAGATGCTAAACTTCTGACCGACCATCAATATGGATTTAGACAAGCCCGTTCCACGGCAGACATCCTCACTGTAATCTCTGAACGCATATACCATTCACTGGACAAAGCGGGAGAGGGCAGAGCGGTAGCTCTAGATATATCTAAGGCTTTTGACAGGGTATGGCATGAGGGTCTCCTCAGGAAGATTAGATCTTACGGTATCACTGGTAGAATACTTAACATAATTAAATCCTTCTTAGATAAGAGAAAAATCCAGGTTGTCCTCGACGGTCGTACGTCTAGACAATATAATATAAATGCGGGAGTGCCCCAGGGATCTATCCTTGGTCCTCTGCTGTTCCTGATATTCATAAATGACCTCCCCGACAACATTGCCTCTGAGATGGGGATATATGCTGATGACACCACACTCTATAGCAGGCACGACAGGAAAACAAATGAACATATATCTAAAGTAATGGCAGAAACACTAGAGGATGACCTCAAATCAGTAGTGGAATGAGGACAAAAATGGATGGTAACGTTCAATGCCACCAAGACAAAACTGGTTTCATTCAATAATTACATGAAACCTTCTCTACCACCTATAGCAATGGCCAACAACTCTTTAGCTGAGAGTACGTCTTTCAAGCTCCTTGGCCTAACGTTCACAGGAAACATGAGCTGGAACAATTACATCGAGGGCATTGCCAGGGCCGCTGCGAGGAAGGTGGGCTCTCTCTACCGTGCTAGAAAACTTCTAACACCCGAAAGTATCCTGTACCTCTATAAGGCCACCATTCGCCCATGTATGGAGTATTGCTGTCATATTTGGGCCGATGCATCGGCTACTAGTCTCTCGCTCCTTGACAGGGTTCAAAAGAGAGTCGCAAATCTGATACGCCCTAAACTGGCATCAAAACTTCAGCCTCTGTCCCATCGTCGAAACGTTGCATCCCTCTGCCTGTTCTACAAGTATTATAATGGTGAATGCTCTGATGAACTGCAAGCACTTGTGCCCCCACGACGTGAACACCCTCGACAGACCCGACAAGCTACAAAATCCCACCCCCACACTGTAGAGATCCCTAGATGTAAAAGATCTTTCTACTCCAGTAGTTTCTTCCCCAGAACTGCTAGACTTTGGAATTCCATTCCAGGTCACTGCTTCCCCAACTGTACTGACATGCATAAGTTCAAGTGCAACGTGAACCAACATCTCGCTGCCCTAATCCCTACATAGTACCCCAGTAGATGTTTCCCCTGATAGTAGCCCCCTACATTAAAGTGGCAATGTGCCTTGTTTGGGGTGAAAATGTAATAAAAAAAAAAAAAAAGTATCACTAGTAAGATACTCTGGATCGTTTATAGGGTGGACAAAAGAAGAACTGAGACAACTCGACCAGAAAACCAGGAAACTCATGACTGTGCATAATGCACTACACCCAAAGGACGATACTGACAGACTCTGCGTGAAAAGGAAAGACGGCGGGAGAGGACTGATCTGTATAGAAGACTGTGGGAAGGACACGAAAAAAGAACTAGAAAAATATATAATCCAAAACACTGAAAGGATAATTATGGCAGCGAGAGACACGGAAAAAACAAGAAAACAGAAAACAGAGAGACAAACGACAAAACGAGCAAAGAGAAATGGGAAGAGAAATAACTTCACGGAAGATTTATTAAGAATGACAAAAGATGAGTGTTGCAATATTTTGGGTTAATGGGGTAGATATTTATTTGCTGCCCACCTCAGCAAAATGTGGCACAAGGCCGGAAAGTGGGAACCCCGCAGGCTCCCCTAAAGGAGGTGCACTCCTGCAATTTTAAAAATTGCCTGAGTAACCCCGTCGGCATTCCCCGGTCGGGGCGCCCCAGGCAGCAAGCAATAAACTTGCCCCACCGGAAAGCCCGGTGGCAAGGCCTGGGAGGGTGGACCTCCTAGGTATTACCCAGGCGGTGTACCTCAGTCCAACAGGTGCTGGGCCGGTTCCCGGCCCCTCACCTGTTGGACTGAGTGTCAAGTGACGAATCCTTGACCTGTACTACCCTGTCTCCCTGCAGCCGAAGCCGCTAGGAGACACATCCCATCATCTCAAGAGGTTAATGGGGTATGATCCCACACAGTCGGAAGATTCTATTTATAAACGATGCTGCTAAGAACTGGCGAATCAAATAAATTCACGTTCTGCTACCAACCAATCAGAAACCAGAATTGCTTCATAAATATTAAACCTTTTCTGGAGCAATTTCACATGTTCTTTTCCCGGGTTTCGACACGGTAAGAATATTTTGTTCTGTGGAACTGTCTACTACAAACAAGTCACCTACCAGGACTTGTGGGTAACAGCGAACCATCTGAAACTGTTCTGAAACTCAAAATGGCTTACACTTCTAGAGATATGGGCCCAGCGTGCGTCTTTATTTCAATGGATCCGAATCAAAATTCGAATTGTGGCAAGTTAAATTTCTGGGATATCTACGAATCCAAAAGCTACACAAAGTACTAGAAAGACAACCGGAAAACAGAAACGACCCCGACTTCATTGAAAAGAACGCAACTGTCTTTGCGGAATTAATACAGTGTTTAGATGACCGAAGTCTATCACTGGTAATGAGAGAAGCCCTGGACGACGGCTGCAAAGCATTAAACATATTGAGAGAGCATTATTTATCGAAAGGAAAACCCAAAATTATTTCTTTATACACTGAACTGACCTCTGTAAAACGAATGGAAGCCGAAACTATTACTGATTATATTATAAGAGCCGAGACAACTGCAAATTCTTTAAAAATGTCTGGTGAAGTTATAAGTGACAGTCTGTTAATTTCCATGGTCCTTAAGGGATTACCGAGTGATTTCAAGCCATTTACCACCGTGATAACCCAGAAAGAAAAATCCATGACTTTTAGCCAATCAAAGGTAGCACTCAGAAGTTACGAAGAAACTGAAACAATTATCACAGAAAAAAACGAATCCACAAATATCATGAAATTTAAAAATACGCACATAAAAACACCAAAATCGAATAATACTCATGCCAGGAATAAAAAACGCAACTTTGCCAAAAGCAGGTTTTTTCCTAAGAAAAGTACAAAAATTATTTGTTATAATTGTGGACGACCTAATCACAAGAGTTTCCAATGTAGATACAAGATTCAAAATGGCGACTACATTAAAAATGTAGAGAGCTCTGTTAGCGAACATACATTTTTATTTTCGTGTACATTTGATGCTTCAACAAACAATAATAATTTTCTTGTCGATTGTGGGCCACGGCACATGTGATTACAAAGGAATCTGATTTTATCAATTTTGACCCCAACTTTAAGCCACAAAATCATTTTGTAGAACTAGCTGACGGGAGTCGAGTCAATGATATCGTTTTGAAAAGAGGCAATGCGAAAATCTCGCTAAAGAACAATAAAGGTGAACTGTGGGTCTGTATTCTAGAAAACGCTCTTCTAATCCCAAAATTTAAACAAAATATATTTTCTGTGCAAGCTGCCATAAAACAAGGTGCACATATAAACTTTAGCCCCAATAAATCAAAACTGGTATACCCGAATGGAACTGTATTCGACATTAAAGAAAATGAAAGACTATATTATTTAAATAGCGTAGTCCCATCAAAAACCGCCTGCCATGATCTACAGACATGGCATAAAATTCTTGGACACTGCAATATTCCTGACATCAAAAAGTTGACGACTGTAGTTGATGGAATGCGAATACAAACATCAAAAACCTTCAACTGCGACATCTGTACGCAAGGGAAAATGACAAAATATCAAAACAAGATACCAGACAAAAAGGCCAAAAAAATCCTATCAATGGTGCATTGTGACTTGAACGGTCCCGTAGAACCGATGGCCAGAGAACATTATAGATATGTGTTGAATTTCGTAGATGACCATTCAGGTTTAATAATGGTTTACTTCTTTAAGAACAAATCTGATACCCTGCTAGCAACTAAGAAATATCTAGCCGACATGGCCCCCTACGGTGAAATCAAGTGTATTCGCTCTGACAACGGTACGGAATTCACCAATAAAGACTTTGAACTTTTACTAATTAACCATCATATCAGGCATGAAACATCAGCTCCTAGATCGCCACACCAAAACGGGACTGCTGAACGTGCGTGGCGGACACTTTTTGAAATGGCAAGATGCCTACTCATTGAACCAAAACTCACTAAAAACCTCTGGACGTATGCACTTATGGCGGCAACCTATATACGCAATAGGTGCTTTAACAAAACACTATCTAAGACTCCATATGAGTTTTTCTGCGGTAAAAAAACAAATTTAAGCAGAATGCATATATTTGATTCAACTTGCTTCGCATATATAGAGAAAAAGAGTAAATTGAATATTAAAGCCGACAGAGGTATATTTCTTGGATACGATAAAAACAGTCCAGCCAATTTAATATTTTTTCCCGAAAAAAATAAAATAAAAAGAATCCGGTGTGTAAAATTCACAGACACGTTTAATTTTACAGACGAAAACCCGTCATATGAAGAGGATGAAATTATATTACCTCAAATAATTAAAACAAACGAAAATAATAAAAATGACGGAGACGAGAGTGTCCATGATGATGATGATGATGATGATGATGATGATGATGATGATGATAAAGTCGAGAGATATCCCAAAAGAAATAGAAGACGAACCGATTTTTTTGTGGTCGACAATATAAAAGATTATCAAATCGACTATTGCTATTCAATGGAAAGTGCGCCAAAAAGCTTCAACGAAGCAATTAATTCAGAACATTGTGAAGAATGGAAAATTGCCATGAAAAAAGAAAAGATGAGAATAACGAAAACACCTGGACATGGATGCGAACAGGACATATAAACCGAGAAACTGAATCAAAGCAAGGATCAATAAAACACAAGAAAACAGCAAATGCAGATTCTGTGGACAAAGAGACGAAACGATAAACCATATAGTAAGTGAATGCAGCAAACTTGCCCAAAAGGAATACAAAAACAGGCATACCCAAGTGGGGAGTGTGGTACATTGGGAATTGTGTAAACGAATGCATTTTGAACGTACAGACAAATGGTACAAGCATAAACCCGCAACATCACTCGAAAACGAGAACCACAAAATCCTATCGGACATGGACATACAGACGGACAAACCCATCCAAGCAAGAAGACCAGATGTCGTAATAATTAACAAGAAAGAAAAATCCTGTCAAATCGTTGACTTTGAAGTCCCAGCTGGCCACAGGGTGAGTATGAAAGAAAAGGAGAAACGAAGCAAATACACAGAGCTAGCCAGAGAGTTAAAAGGGATTTGGATGATGAAGAAAATCAAAATAGTACCGATAATAGTAGGAGCACTAGGAGCAATTTCGAAAAACTTCGAAAAAAGAATGTCAGAATCAGAAGAATAACTGCAAAAAATACAACGCCTAACGATAATGAAAACGGCTGAAATATTAAGGAAAACCCTAGAATGTGGGGAATAACACAAGAAAATATAACAAAGAAGCCTTACAGGGAATGAAGAACGCCGAAGCTGCATATCTACAAGTTCTACACCACCATCATGCATCCCCCCATTGTTTTATCACCGTTTCTCCTCCCAATAGAAAAGTGATATCAAAGAGCCGAGAAGGGTCAAGGAGGATGGAAAGATCGAGGAGAGAGCGCTGACCAGACCTCCACTGGATAACCGCGAAGAGAACTGGGATCGTGGGGAGGCTTAGTGACACTCAAATTCCAGTATAAACCAATAGCCATTACCAGCGAGGAATCAATGGTATGCGGCTGTTGCGATGACGCAAATTTATTTGAAAATGCTATCGAAGGAGGTGGAGAGAGCTGGACGTCTGGGGAGACTTGTTGTCACTCAGCTTCCAGAGAACACCACAGGTCTCCAAACCGATCGTTTGTTGACTTGTGTGAAAGCTATGTGAGCCAATAATAATAATAATAATAATAATAATAATAATAATAATAATAATAATAATAATAATAATAATAATAATAATAATTTCGTCATGGGTTGGGTAGATTATAAGAAGGCATTTTACATAGTGTCCCATTTATGGGTACTCAAATGTTTCGAAATTTTCGAATAGCCCCCAACATATGAAGATATCGAAAGAATAGGATGAAGAATTGTGAAACAAATTTAACTTCAGAAAATGTTGCATTAAGCAAAGTGAAAATTAAGAGAGGGATTCCCCCCCCTTTGCTTTTTGTCATCAGCTTGATTCCGTTGACATTTCTTTTACGGAATGTGAAAGAATAATATGAACTAGAAAAAGGACTTCCTACAGTCAACCATCTACTATTCATGGATGATCTTAAATTTTTTATAACGAATGAGGACCAGCTTGATACCCAATGAATACGATCAAATTGTTTAGTAATAATATACGGATAGAATATGTCATCACCAAATGTAATATTCTCATTGCATTGATGAGACAAAAAAGCACAATTAAAATAATTAATACGGGAATAGCACCAAGGCTCCCTAGTTGTTTAGTATGGTAACACTGTCACTGAAGATTGTATTGATGCAATAATTATTCCATTTAAAAAAGAAAAATGTTCGAATCTGAAACAAAGAGAAAGGTTTTGGCAAAAATTCTGTAAATTCTGATAAAATGGATTTATCCCTCTATCGTCTGATAGAGTCAAGGTGGTTTTAGATCTATCCGCGACACAATGGACATAATATTCTATGCGCAACAGCTAATGAAAAAATGTATGGAGCAGTGTGTGCTATTGTACCAGGGTTTATCGATATATTTTTATCGACACTTGATTCTTTGAAAACCAGGCAAGTTTTGTGGAGATGGTTCAGCTGTTTACATAAAAGTCCCAATGAACTTTAATGGGCCTCTGACTGTTGCAATATCAGTTGATAACGATGTGAAAAAAGTGATATCCTTCCTCTGATCAGTATCCTCTATATATTTTATTGTGATGCTGGTGAATGCTTTTAAAATTGTTTTATTGAGATGACGTTTCGGTTTTATACATTAGGTCAACTTTTCACTTTAGACGTCTCAATGCAAAGTAGAAAACTTTTCAGAACGTTGTTGTTGAACTTTTACATGCAGATGATGCGAACCTTGTTTCATATTCGGAAGAAGAAACTACCCTGATTATAAAAAGGTTATTAGAGACATGTAACGATTTTTGATTTATCATCGGTCTCAAGAAAACATCTCATGTATTCCCCTTCCTATTGTTGAACCAAACATCTTGGTTGCTGATGAAAGGTTAAAGGTTACGGACAGCTTTGTATTTATTGGTAGTATGCTGAGTAGGGCTGTACATTGATGCTGAGATAAATCACAGAATAGTCAAAACCAGTTTTGCATTTGGTAAGCATTTCGGGTCAAGATCAAAGTATAGTATCTGTTATTCAGATGTCGCACTTCAATTTCTTGTTTTCTGTCAGTGGAGGAGAAATCCTTCACAACTGGGACAATTTTTAATTTTGTTCCTTTTCTCCACATTAAAAAACGAGCCTGGTGTCCCGTGGGAAGACATTGTAAATAGGAACAACGTGTATTGTCAGATCGGGAAATCACATAATAACAAAGCTTAAATGGGTCAGAGACTTGGACAACATATAGAAAGCGCCTCAAGCTATTAGAAAAATTCCATTACAATTGTATTCAGAGAATACTCACTATTAACTAGAAAACTCTTACGTCTAAGATTGTAGTTGGTAAACTCACCAATCTTTCACGATAAATACCCGTCTAGCTGAAACCACTGTCAATAATTTTCCCCCACTCTTTATCTGTGCCTAAATCAAAGCGTAGATTCCATGAACAAAGCTTCTTTCTTAGAAGTGCACGCCTGTGGAACTCTCTTCCGTTTGCCTGTTCCCCACCTGACTACAACAAAATCCTGACAAACCGTCCCCTTAAGTGAGACACTTTATCAAATCTCCAATACTAACGATTACTACGATATTATCCCATTGATTACTGTACACGCAATAACCCTTATCCCCGAGTGACTTCCGCGCCTTGACAAGTGGTGACTAAAAAAAAGCCACTTACGTACACACAGCCGTACGACAGTTAAGTAACAAAATGACAAACTTTTGTTCCGCGGAGGTTAAGGGTGGCCTAGGGGTTGAGTCAAAGGTGGTTTAGTCCTTCGGCCAACGCAACTTGTCACTTTGTGCATTGATGATTGCGAAAGCATGAAACACTAGTGTCTATATGTATAAAAATAATTGTTTATAATTTTCAGATATTTCGTCTCTTTTAAGAAATAAGTTCTTAAATCTTGAGCACTGTTTGGGAAATAAAAAGCAAGTTACAAGTTCGCAACCTCCTGTCGCTCAATCACTATAGATCGACTGAATTAACGTTAAGCTTAATAATGTAAGAATTTTCCTTCATTTCGCAGCCATTGACGGTAGCTTAGGGGGTTAGTTCCTCGCTAATGGAATTAAAGGCGACTTTTTATGCGGGGTTCGAATCTTTCACCTAGCTGCAATTATCACTGACTGCATTGATGATTGTAATCACATGAAACACTAGGGTCCACAGGTATATATTATAAAAATAATTATTTTTGATAATATATATATATATATATATATATATGTGTGTGTGTATGTGTGTGTGTGTGTGTGCGTGCGTGTGTGTGTGTGTGCGTTTGGATTCTTAATCCGGCAGAGGGATGTGATGCATCTGGTGTGTTAGGTATAAGTTAGTGCTAAGTTCATGCTTGCATGCCTTCTTGCTTCGAGCTAACACCGCTGGCTAACCTCGTGGTGAAAAGAGAGCAGCTATGCATAAGTCTTCCCTGCCAGTACATAGCCTCTCCATCATCAAGACTCCTACAGTGCCTCCACGTTGGCCACACATGGTAACTGGTGCCTTGTGGCCCCAGGCTAAACTTGTAGGAGATCTCAGAGTAGAAGGGGACCCCAAAGGTAGAGCGTTATGGCCACCGATGTGTGGGCATGCCATGGCACACTACCAACCCCTACCCCACTGTCTTGTGGGTGCCTTTGGTTGGGCGAAGATAGGGGAACCAACCCTAAAACACCACTGCCCTATGAGCCTTATCACAGCAAAAGGCTAAGAGATGGGAACTCTGACTTCAAATTCGACTGCGGCCTTGCAGTTTTTCTTAAAAGGCTATTGAACCTCATTCCGAAAGAAAAAGCGTAGTAGCGGACACGATAGGGCGACTGTTTACCTCACTGAGATTACTTTCGGCCTCCTCTGCTACCAGTCGTCGCAGGTTCGCTCGACTAGGGGTTCACAAGGTGTCTATCTGATGCGCAACAGATACTGCATCTAAACTATGCAAGCAAGTTTGGAGTCAAGGTGGAAAGTCCTTTGATGATGGAGTGATGCTGATATATATATATATATATATATATATATATATTTAAAAGAGTGTAGCCATCAATAATTGTAGGTTTTTCAGACTTTTATCAGTTTTTAATGTTTTAAAATATTTTTAAAACGCGTTTCAAGCCTTGTTCAGCTCGCTTCAGCTACTTTTATATAAAGTTTTCTTTTAAGGTAATGTCTTTTTGGAAAGCATTTTTCTCTGGCAACTCTGATCGTGTTTTTCAGGGAAACATTTCGAATTTGGGGGTATCAAAACCAAAGCAAAATATTATGAAAGTAAAAATAAAATAGATAAGCCCCATAATTTATTATACCATACCTGTTCACTCTGAAACACTTATCACAATATTCTGTGGATCTATATTAAAAAACCTTGTTAAACACTTTCTGACATATTTCCATTCCCTGGAGGTCAGGTGCGAACGAACACCCCATAATTTTATTATACCATATTTTTTCAAACTGAAACATAATTATCAAAGTATACTTACGCAGATAGATATAAAAAGTCTTTATTAAAGTTTGTGCCTATTTCCATTCTATAGATGCCAGGCGCGAACGCAGACCCCACAATTTTATTAGACCATCCCTATGTAAGTTAAAACATATTTATCAAAGTATTATTATGTACATCTATATCAAAAACACTTGTAAACTTTTTTTTTAAAATTTTTTAATTTTTTATTTCCATACTTTGTGGACCAGGCGCGTACGCAGACCCCACAATTGTAATGAATCATCATGTATACAGATAAAAGATATCCATTCCTTTGTCTCGATACATCTTCTATCATTATATGTAATCAGTTTTTTTAAAATAGTCAACCATATCGGAGCCTATTCGTGACCAGACACACACACACAGGCGTTCAGCTTTATATTATAGATATGCATATTAGTTCAAGGTTAAATAATATCCAAAAGTTATATCCATTGAATGTTATATATTTTACATAATGCTCAATAAAACAAGAAATATATTATGTTATTCAATTTAGGTAAATAAAATTATCATTAGTCGCGACAATACAAGTACTGTTTTAGTGTAAAAAGACTTCATTAGGCGACAAAACAACTTCTAGCCTCAGTCGAGGCAAGACCTTTACTCTAAATTTATATTTTCTTGGCAAAGACGAAAAGCCGTTTTTGTCCTCTGATGAAGTCTTTTTAGACTGAAACAGTAGATTTATTGTCGCGACTAATGATATTATTGTTTATCTAAATTGAATAAAATGAGATACACATTAACACACAGATATATATATATATAACTACTTCATTTACTCACATAAATTTAATATACGAAAGTATAGATTTATGCGTAAACTTTAAGTATTTACTTCAAAAGTGCTCAATACGTAGGTAGAGCTAGTTAGTAATTTATAAAATATATATGGCGACTAAGCTACGCTGAATATTCTGCGTTTCATCCACTGTAGGATTCGTCAGGCTTATGCGCGAATTCTGTGGTTGCTTCTTGTTTTTATATATGTTGAGGATTTCTAGTTAGCTAATCAGCTTTCTAGTATCAACCGCGCCCCCTCCTATCAGCCAATGGGTATGCATTTTATCGAACAAAGGATCTGTTTTAGAACTAGGTTAGTGGTTTAAGGTAGATCTTTTCACTCTTTTTTTTATATATATATGAGTATACCTATGTGTACACACACATGCACACACATATACATATATATATATATGTGATCGTTTATGTATATTCATGTTTATTTAATTTATTTATTTGTGCAGACACTTAGACGACCCATGTAAATTATGCCTCCATGAAAAATTTGCTATCCTGTACTTTAAAGAACCTCAAAATCTATTAAACTGTAGACGAGAAATAGCAAACAACTGTGTTCACAAAATAAAACTTACTCTAGGATAGCGATAAAAAATAGCTTTAAAACTAACAATAACAATAGAAAACAAATAAATAAATTAAATAAACATGAATATACATAAACGATCACACACACACACACACACACATATATATATATGTATATGTGTGTGCATGTGTGTGTGTACACATAGGTATATTCATATATATAAAAAAAAAAGAGTGAAAAGATCTACCTTAAACCACTAACCTAGTTCTTAAACAGATCCTTTGTTCGATAAAATGCATGCCCATTACTTACATGAATGAGTTTATTTTATGTTTTACAGTATTTTCAAACGCTTTTCTTTATTTTTTAATAATCTAATGCAGGTGTGTGGGTGCCAAATACCTCCAGATTTTCTAGAGTTTCCCGCTAGATTGTAAACGAAATCTCCAGATATAGCAGGAAAACCGCTAAATTGTAACACTGGTCACGTGACAGGGAGCGGTAATAAATAATTGTCCCTAAATAAAAAAATGGCCTCTCGGTACAAAGAAATCCACCTATTTATCATAGAAAATTTAAGTATAATGTTATAATAAAAAAGAAATATATAAAAACACACATGGATATAGTAAACATATTATACCAAAACGTGGAAGCCATCCGTCCAGTGGTTTTTTAGACAATTAATTCCGAACGAACCAACACTTACATTTATATATATATATATATATATATATATATATATATATATATATATATATATATATATAAAAATTTGGTTCGCTAAAAGTGAATAAAACCATATTTCTATGTTACCAATTTATTTGAAATTTTCAGACAACCCATCTTTAGAGTCGAGGGATGTTTTTATGTCATTAAAATAAATTTACCTCGCGAATTATTAAAATATTAAATAAAATATAAATAATTTTCGAAGTCGTTTCTACGAGACTTGCCCGGTTTTATTTCTGGTAACTTCCGTTTCAACTACTCTCAAATTTCCAGATAAGTAAAAAAAAACTTACTCATGCAGAGAGTGATCCGTGCTGAAATAACGTTATTGTTTAAAAAGCCATTCTTAACATGGGGAAGGGAGGGTGTTTTGTACCTATTCTGTACTTTAACCTTACAATTGAATAAAACATATCATAAAACTTTAATTAAACGTGGAAATACGATTTTAAAAAAATTAGCGCGGATCACTCTCTGCATTAGCACACACACACACAAAAAATAATCCCATATTTTAAAAATTTAAATTCATTTATGTACTTTCCAATTTTTAAATTTTAAATTCCTTTATGTTAAGGTTTTTCACTCCTGAAACATTGCGTTTTAATTGTTTAGTTTCTTTTCACGGCATTGTTTACATAAAAAAGTTTGTTTTAACTTTTTCTAAACTGTTTCCTTTTTACGACATGCCTCAACGTATTATAAACACCTTAACCTCCCCATGTTAAAAAAACGCCCTTCCATAAACCTCGAAAGCCGTTCTTAATATGGGGAGGTTGGGGGTGTTCATTCCGAAAGTCGTTTTAACATGGGGAAGTTAGGGTGTTAATAATATGCTGGGGCGAGTCGTAAAATTAACGAAGTTGCTATCTATTATTTATTGCATGAAATTTATTTATTTGACAAAAAAATTACATTTTGGTACTCCTTGGGCGTCGAGTTCCATGGCGACCAGCAGAAAAAAATAATAGTCGCTCCCTTAGTCCCCCACCCCACCCCACCCGCACGTAACATATTTTATTCACTGACGTTGCCGTAACTAAACGATTATTTGTCACATTTACAAACATTTATTTATTTATTTTGAAAAAAGTTTTACTTTTTATGAATATTAAAAGAAAAATGGGTACTCATGCAGAGAGTGATCCATGCTGAAATAATAACGTTATTATTTAAAAAGCCATTCTTAACATGGGGAGGGGAGGGTGTTTTGTACCTATTCTGTACTTTTACCTTGCAATTGAATAAAAAATACATATCATAAAACTTTAATTAAACGTGGAAATACGATTTAAAAAATAGCGCGGATCACTCTCTGCATTAGCACCGAAAAATGTTACTAAACATTTATTAATAATTTCTCACTTTTACAAACATTTGATTTTAAATTTCTTTTTAAATGACGACTTCTATCGACTTTTTTTTTAAAGTATCCCCCCGCCGAAATCCGTTGTTAACATGGAGAGGTTGAGAGTGTTTATTCTGAAAGCCGTTCTTAACATTTGTGGAGGTGGACCTAATGTAAAAAAAAAAAAAATAAATGAATTAAAAAAAAACAACTAAATCATTTACTGATAAATTCTAACTTTTACAAATATTTTTTAATTTACATGCACGGATGAACAAATTGTTGAATAGTGCGAACACAAAACGTTTTTGTAATAAACTTCGGGATAATTTTTTGGGTAAATATTTACATTTAGGTCCACCTCAACAATTTTCTTTTTTAAATGACGACTTTTATTGATAAATAAATTTACTTCTCCGCAACTTTTATTGATAAATAAATCTACTTCTCTGCCACGGGCACTGAACCCCTCATTTTTTTAAAATAGTATTTTCGGGTGGGTATGCTGACAACAAATATCAGTTAAATTTTGCAAATAGCCCCACCTCCAAAAGTGGTGTTTATTCCGGAAGCTGTTCTTAAGATGAGGAGGTTGGGGGGGTGATTATAAGGTGGACCTAATCTAAAAAAACAAAACAAAACACAAAACAAGTTTTTTATGCGCACATAAGCAACTATTCTTTTATTAACTTTTTTAAAAACCTTTTTATTAAAAATTAGTAAATTTCAATGGATAGAATAATAAATCATTTATCATTAAAATGTGCTTTTGGTTTTGTGTTGAATGAAACTTTTCTTTTTCATTACAACAATAATGAACCAATTTAAATCTTCCGGCATGCGTTTAAGGGTTACGAAATTATCAATAAATCGTTTAGTTACTAAGCCAATGTCAGTAAATAAAAAAATGTTACGTGCGCATGCATTAGCCTTGACTAGGG
>NC_136491.1:121010502-121120502 GCF_053919585.1 Euprymna scolopes
TTTCAGCATGATTCTTACATTAGTGCTATCAAAGTTTATTGATTTTTTTTATTTAACAAAAATTATAAAACAGATACAAGAACATTTTAAACATTTTTTTCATTAAATCGTTATTTAGGTGAAGGTTCAACATAGTTAACTCTTCTTCCCATAACGGTTTTTTATGCAGTAAAATACTTTGTCTCAATAATTATGGTTTAAATAAATATTTATTCCTTATTAAAAGATTTACAGTATATTTTATTTAATTGAAATCTATATCAATAATTCGACTTAAAAAATATTTGTGAATTTCCAAATTTTCATTGAATAAAATTCAAAATAAATAGAAAAGTCTATTGCATATGTAAAAGTTGACGGTTGCTTATTTAACATCATTAAAAGCTATCAAAGTCAACCAAGAGCTGCTCAATATTCTGGCTTAATGGATTATTTAGCAAGGAATGAAGATGGTTATTCTGATGTACCATTTATTCTACCCTGAGTGGCTTCCGGGCCTTGATAAGTGGTGATCACTGTGTAAAAAAAAAAAAAATCTACATTTACAGGAAGTCCTAGGAATCTACAACAGCTTTATCAAGATGCAATGGCAGTTTTCTGTGACCTATTCATTACTCACAGGTGTAATCCAAAATGTCCTGAAATATTAAACAACTTGGGGTCATCAGAACTTTCACAAAATCGATGTCAACAATGTCACAGTTTTTTTTAAATTCACAGTCTAACTCCCAAGAACCTGCTGACTGACCACTATTCTCACTCCAAGCAGCTGATCGACGTCCCTGTCACCGCCTCAATCATCACCAACACTTCCTGACAATATCAACAGCATCATTTACGATCGCATTGACCTTCAATAAAAGTTTAAACTAAAGTTCTTTGTTCTACTTGCTTCCATACGTTCATTTTTGTAATATAACAATAAGGAATTTCTTACTGATGTGTTTTAAAAGATTTTAACTACCGTGGAATTTCCACGGGTCCTGCTAGTAATTATTATTATCATTATTATTATTATTGTTATTATTATCATTTTTCATTATTATTATAATTTTTATTATTATTATTTATTATTATTATTATTATTATTATTATTATTATTATTATTTTTATTATTATTATTAATTTTTTTATTATTATTATTATTGTTATTATTATTATTATTATCATTTTTATTATTATTATTATTGTTATTATTATTTTTATTTTTACTATTATTGCTATTATTATCATTATTATTGTTATTATTTTTATTATTATTTGTATTATTATTAATTATATTATTATTATTATTAGTAGTAGTAGTAGTAGTAGTAGTAGCAGTAGTAGTAGTAGTAGTAGTAGCAGCAGAACGAAAAGAAGAAGAAAAAGAAGATAATATGATGAGAACTTCGGCTGGCACCTTACCACTACCATTATAGAAATTCGTAGAAAAAGAAGAACAGAAAGAATGAGGAGGAAGAGAGGACGAGGGGGAGGAGAAGAAGTAGATGAAGTGAAAAAAAAGTATTACAGCAAAAAAAAAGAAGGCGAGAAATAAGAAGTAAAAAAGAACTAATAGCAAAATAATAAGGATAAGATAAGTTTTAGAAGAAACAAAAGAAGTTATAGAGGAGGAAGAAAAAGAAATCGGAGAAGTAGAAAAAGAAGGAAAGGATGAAGAAGTAGTAATAGTAGTAGAAGAAGAAGAAAGAAAAAGAAGAGGAAGGGTAAGTAGGAGAGAAAACGAATTACAGAGAGAAAAGAATATGAGAACGTCAGTTGCCACCTTACCACTGCGGCTATAAAGATTCTACCAGCTAATTTTGCGAGCAAATTGAAGGATTGTGAGGACTGCAGAACACTCCCACTACGCTACAACACATCACGTATCTCTCTTTCGTCGATAGCTTACACCGCACATTATATTCTGTTTCTTTTTAAACTTTGTACATAAAATTTAATTATCTGATTTATTATATATATCGTTTTATCTATCACCTATTTTTTTAATGGGTGGACAATTATATGATTCGTTTTAACTGCACTTGCGGTGAATCACTCTACTGTCGATTCATGGAAACTTTTTTATGGACATTTTATATCGCCATGAATATAGGAAGATATTTTTTTAACCTTACGGCTAGATTCACCTTATTCATAAAAAAAAAACGGTAAACGACATAAAATTGGGTCATCATTTGCTATGTGTAAAAAAGGGAGAAAATTGAAAAAAAATGGATATTCTGACGCCATGAAAGAGAGAATTAATTCGATTAGCTAACACAATCAAAATAAATTAAAACGACGCCATTTTCTTTCTTCGATATTAGAAAAATGTTGTTTTTTCTTAATTTAATTTACTGCACGCACGCATGACAATGCAATTTCTACTTCTAGGAACGTAGAAAACATTGCTATAAAACCTGACATAGTGATATGAGACAAGAAGGAGAAAAAAGCAACCTTAGTAGAAGTCATTGTTCCCCAATGATGATGGGTTAAACAACACTGAGAGGAAAAGATGACGAAATGCTTATATCTTATGTACATGAAAAAGAAACTGGAATCTTAGGAAGATTTCTATTATTCCAGTAGCCATACTCACGAAAAAGAATTTTAAACACTACCTGGAAAATATAAATGATAAAGCAAGTACAAGAGAGATTAAAACAATTGCACTTAAATATACGGTAAGAATCCTAAAAAGATCTTTCGGTTGGAATTATGAGATAGCAGGTGAATGATTAGCGTGCAGTAGAATTCCTTATCCTAATCCTAAACAAAGTAATAAGAATATCTCTATCTCTATCTATATATCTCTATCTATCTATCTATCTATCTATCTATCTATCTATCTATCTATCTCTATATATACTTTACTGTTTTATGCGAAAGAATTCCTCCAAAGTGCGCCATTACAAAGAAAAAAATTCAATATAAGAGCTTAATATTTATATATTTAAAACTGTGCAGAAGGTCAGAAAAACATTGATACCGTCGGTTTCAAGCCTAACATAAGGGGGACCAGTTAATGGTATATAATGTTAGGCTTTCATCAGCCATTATTTACCATTAACTGGTCAGACATTATGTACCACTAACTGCCTCCCCCCTTATGTAAGGCTTGAAACCGACGGTACCAATGGTTTTCTGACCTTCTGCACAGTTTTAAATAAATAAATATTAAGCTCTCATATTGAAAATTTTTCTTTGTAATCGAGCACTACGATAGAATTCTTTCCCAATAAAACAGTAAACACGCGCGCACACACACACACACACACACACACACACACACACACATATATATATATATATATATATATATATATATATATATATTCCAAAGTCCATGACGTTGACCATCTTATAATTTATTCCTTGTATTCAGTCGACATTTACAATTCTTGACAGTATCTGTTTCGTAGCGCAAAATCAATTACTTAATTATTACATCTATCAGTGAATCTATTTTGACCTTAACTCATTAGAAGAAATAGCAACAATCAATCTTTCAGAAGGAAATAAACTGCATTTTGACATGATTAAAATCCGAAAATTGGAAGAGTAGCTGTAAATACCTTATAATACGTTTCCATTACGCCATTTTGAATTTTAGAAATAAAGGCACTAAACTAAATATTCGTATAAACATTTTCTATCAATTTAGGAATATTCTGTCAAAATGTTCTATTTAATAATTAGTAAATTTATTAATTCTAATTAATGCATGCATTAACAGATTATGATGGATCAAAACAGGCTAAATCAGAATATAAGTTTGCATCAAACTAAGTGTAAAATTGGACCTAGATTGATATAAAGAGAATAATATTAGAACTGCAAATTTAAAATAAAGCGAAGAAGATTGATAAATACAAAAGTCAAAACGCACTTTATTTCCTTTTGACGGATTGATTGTTGCTATTTCTTCTAATGGGTTAAGTTTAAAATAGATTAACTAATCTATATATCTATAAAAGTGAACGTGTCTCTGTGTCTGTTTCTGTGTCTTTGTACATTTCCTTACGAAATAACCCTGACAATTTTCAGTCTACAAACTCAAAATTTGATATACAGGGTACTGAGATTTGGGAAAATCTTTGTAATCGGTTTTCGGCCAGAAACTTTACTGTTAATGGGTCAAAGGTTAATGATTTAACCTTTAAGAACTCCACCAAACTCCTCCGACAATTTTGGGTATAAACAATTAAAATTTTAGATATAGCTTCCTTGGACATGGATCTATCTTAATAACTTGATTTGAGCCCAAAACAATAAATGTTAAGGGGTCATAATAGGGGTCGAACTTAAAAAAAATTGACCGCTTTTTTTTCTCAACATGCACCTCCAAACACCTGTGCAACGTCGGGCTGAAATGCTAGCATACATATATAAATGTGAACGTGTGTGTGTGTGTGTGTGTGTATACATTTTCCCACGCAATAACTCTGTCAATTTTCGCCTACAGACTCAAAATTTGATATTATGGGTACTAAGATTTGGGAAAATGTTTGTAATCGGTTTTCGGCCAGAAATTTTGCTGTTAAGGGGTCAAGTTCAACGATTTGACCTTTGAGAACGCTACCAATTTCACATAAAGAATATTCAGAGATAGGGCAAGCTTTTTAATCAGTTTGGGTCGAAAATGTGTAGTTACGAATATATAAATGTATGTATGTATGTTTGTATGTCTCCCTAAAACTTTTGACAGAGGCGACGGAGTTTTTCAAGATCAGTATTGTGTTAAAGGTCGACCTATCAGACGACAAATATCGAAAAATGGGCTAAAAATATTGATATCTTTACCTTCAACTAGGCACTTTTCTACAAGGAGGGGGGGCGTTTTTTTTCGCCGATATTTTCGAAAGTCATCCTCACCTTTCGAGTGTCTAGGCTTAATTAAACCTACGTCACTTCCGGCTTAGCGGTGGTCGTAACAGCAAAGTCGTCAGGTTTTCCCCCGTTTTTTTCCTCCTTTGCAGTACGGGTTCGAGCTTGCCTTTCTACTATCACTTTTTTTTTTGGCTCAACACACACGTCCAAACACCCCGGTCACCTGGCTGAAATGCTAGTATATCTATAAAAGTGAACGTGTCTGTGTGTCTGTCTGTGTGTCTGTGTACATTTTCCTACGCAATAACTGTCAATTTTAAGTGTACAGACTCGAAATTTGATATACAGGATACTGAGATTTGGGAAAATGTTTGTAATCCGTTTTCGGCCAAAAATTTGGCTGCGAAGGGGTCGCAGTTCAAGAATTTGACGTTTGAGAACTCTACCAAACTCCTCCGACAATTTTGGGTATAAACAATTGATATTTTAGATGTAGGTTCCTTGGACATGGATTTAACTTAATAATTTCATTTGAGCCCAAAACAATAAATGTTCAGGGGTTATAATAGGAGTCAAATTAGAAAATAATTGACCTCTGCGGTCTCTACCAAATTACTCAGACAATTTCTGGTCTAAACATTTGAAATTTTACATAAAGGGTATTTAAAGATGGGGTAAGCTTTTTAATCGGTTTGGATCGAAAATTTTTAGTTACCAATATATAAATTTATGTATGCACTTATGTTTGCATGTCTGCCTAAACTTTCGACAGAGGCGACAAATTTTTAGAAGATTAGTATCGTTTTGAAGTTCGACCTCCGACAAATATCGAAAAATTGGCTAAAAACATTAATATCTTCACCTTCAACTGGGCACTTTTCTACGGGGGGGGGGGGCTTTTTTCGCCGATATTTTTGAAAGTCATCCTCTCCTTTCGATTGTCTTGCTTTTACTTAAACATAAAGTTTCGCAGTGGTCGTAACAGCAAAGACGTCAGTCCCCCCCCCCTGTTCTTTTCCTTCTTCGCGGTACAGGTTCGAACCTGCTTTCGTACTACCACTTTTTTTTTTGCTCAACACACACATCCAAACACCCGGGTAACACCGAGCTGAAATGCTAGTATCTATAAAAGTGAACGTGTGTCTGTGTCTGTGTACATTTCCCTACGTAATACTCTGTCAATTTTCAGTCTACAGACTCAAAATTTGATGTACACGGTACGGAAATTTGGGAAAATCTTTGTAATCCGTTTTCGGCCAGGAACTTGGCTGTCGAGGGGTCAAAGGTTAACGATTTGACCTTTGAGAACTCTACCAAACTTCTCCACCTATTCTGGGTCTAAACACTTGAAATTTTAGATATAGGTTCCTTGGACATGGATCTAACTTAATAACTTGATTTGAGCTCAAAACAATAAATGTTAAGGGGCCATTATAGGGGGCAAAGTGAAAAAAATTGACCGCTTTTTTTTCTGCTCAATATACGCCTCCAAACACCCGAGCAACGCCGGACTGAAATGTTAGTATACATATATACACATATATTATGGTCTCCGATCATTTTTCCGAGACAAGATATATTCTTGTAAGGGTGGTTGCGTTTTTAATTCTGAAGCAAGAGTTCCTAATCAGTATATATATATATATATATATATATATATATATATATATATATATATATATATATATATAGTTCTACTACCGATAAATTAATTTTAATTACCTTTTTTTGCTATTTCACGAAAATAGTTTTTTACAGGGTAGAATATAAACAAATAGAAAAAAGTATTCAATATTTTCTCTTTTTACCTAATGCCTGATACATAACTTATTTATAAGTAGACAATACGTTGTACAAGATGGCCCTCTGACCAAAATCACAGCGTAGTATCTGTTCTGATGCTACACTTGACCTTTTTTGTTCTCAGCCAGTGGACGAGAAATCTTTCATAACTAAGCCACTTTTTATTTTTATTTTTGTGCCTATCGAGAGTGTCCCTTTTTGGGGAGCTGGGGTTTCCCCACATTAATAACTGACCATGTCTCTAACTCTACCGTCTTCGGGGAGCAAATAAATAGGAACTTTCAGAGGTGAATTATTTAACTAGCCATGCTACCCATCGTTTCTCGTAGGTGTATAAAATTTAATAAAAGTGAAAGCATGTGTGTAACATCATTATATTAAAATTTCTATCCCCCCTCTGTCTCCAGTCGTTTCTGTATCCCTTAATAATTGTACATTTTCTATTTAGGGTATCAAGTTCAATTCAACTAAAGACTTACTAAAAATAAAATTATATTATAGCTAGCAGTTCCGCCCGGCTTTGCTCGGGCCCTATGTACTGTTCATAAAGTATGTATTAAAAAGTGTGAATATATAAAGTAATGTCTTTCTTTATAATTATGTAATCGTTGTATTTTTTAGATGGGTGCCAACTATTTATATATGTTATATACTGGTGGTATTAATGAGCTGGCGTATATATATTTATTGTTGTTCATGTTAGTATTAGAAAGATATTAGAGTCTTAGGAGAGTCTGAGGAGTGTCCATGTTTGTCTTATTAGTGTCTTAGAGGTTCATGTTGTAAGAGATAGCATATTGGAGATATAAATAAGTATATATGAAGAGAGAGACAGTTCTGTATATATATATATATATATATATATATATATATATATATATATATAATAGACAGTGTACATGTTACTACAAGAGAACCAATTCAATGAGAGGCGATTTATGAATATCTTGATAGATAGACCGAGATATAGTGTGTTTGAGATTTACGTTTTGACAGTTGTGCATATAATATAAACACGTTACCTTTCTCGTTGTAATGATGAACACAGGAGACGCAGATACACAAAGATGATGACGTCCTTTATTTCATGACCGGTCCATGATTTCACGTGAGGAATTCAAAGTTTCTTTACATGCTTATTTCTAAAACCCTATCACTTCTAAATGGTGTCTTATTCTAACGGAGAATCGGTCTGAGCCTCTCTGCTTCTCTCGGACTCTTCTCACAGACTCCCAGACTCTCAGACTGCATCTAAACTCTACCTATATTGAGATCTCGTAACGTCATCGCATGATTAAACATGTGCTCATAAAGCACGTTGGATGACATGCGTCACGTTGCCAAACTTGACATGACCCCGATCTCAGTAACCTATTTTTCAAATAACATTTTTACAAAATATGTTTACAATTTTAATTGACGATTAAATTCCTTAACAGAAACAAGTTTCATTATTACATTCCTTCTCCATATACATATATTTAAGCTAAACAATTGCAATTCCTTATTTTTAATAACATTCTGTATTTATTTTAACTTATGATTGGAATTTTCAATTCCAAATCTAGCTTCCTAAGTTCGAATCCTTGACTATCCTATTTCATATTTACTTTTAACTATTTCCCTATTTCTTTACTTATATGAAAAGGGGACAGCCCTTTTATCATGTAACATAATAGTCTTCCTTAACTACCATAGAGAAAAGACGGACAGACATTTTAACCTTTATAGATATATAGATAGATAGATTGGATGCAATATATAGTAATGATTTAAAAAATATTAAAAGAAAAGCTCATGCGCCACGACCGAGAATGTGTGTGTGTTTATATATATATATATATATATATATATATATGCATGTTTATGTTATATATGTGTGTGTGTGTTTTGTTAAAATGTGACGTTTTAGTATATATATATATATATATATATATATATATATGTGTGTGTGTGTGTGTGTGTGTGTGTGTGCTTGTGTGTGTGTGCGTGTGTGAATACACTTTATGTAAGGTTTCAAATGTTTAGATGAAAATTTGTCTGGGTAACTTCGTAGAGACCGCAGAGGTCAATTTTTGTTAACTTTGACCCCAATTTTTACACCCTTAACATTTATTATTTTGATCTCAAACAAAAATAAAAAGTTTTGCCCATGTCCAAGTTACCTACATCTTAAATTTAAAGTGTTTAGACTCAAAGTTAGCCGAGGAATTTAGTAGAATCTGCAAAGAACAAGTCTTTCAACTTTGACCTTTTGGCAGCCAAAATTTTCTCTCAAAACTGATTAAAATATTTGCCGCATGTCTAAGTACCCGTCATGTATAAATTTCAAATGTTTAGACCCAAAATTTTCTGAGTAGTTTGCTAGATACCGCAAAGGTAAAATGTTTTGAACTTTGACATCTTGGCAGATCAAATTTTCGACTCAAACCGATTAAAAAGCTTGCTCTTTCTCTGAATACCCTTTATGTAAAATTTCAAATATTTAAACAAGAAATTGGCTGAGTAATTTCGTAGAGACCGCAGAGGTCAAATCTTTTAAACTTTGACTCCAATTTTGGCCCCTTAATATTTACTTTTTAGGCTCAAATAAAATTAAAAAGTTTGATCCATGTCCAAGTAATCCACATTTAAAATTTCAAGTGTTGAGACCAAAAATTGGCAGAAGAGTTTGGTAGAGTTTTCAATGGTCAAATGGTTGAACTTTTATCCATTGATACCCAAACTTCTGTCCGAAAACTGATTAAAACGATTTCCCAAATCTTAATACTCCTTATGTCAAACCTCGAATCCCTAGACCGAAAGCTATTTGGTAGACAAATGTACACAGATACACAGACCCATTTTCACACACACACACACACACACACACACACACACACACACACACATACACACACACACACACACACACACACACACACACACATATATATATATATATATATATATATATATATATATGAACACTCCTTCTAGGCTTTGCTCGGGTCCTATGGCCTGTTCATAACTTTATATACATATGTATATATCTATAAATAAATTTTCCTACTGTCTGTCTGTCTGTCTGTCTGTGTGTGTGACGCGGTTTATCTCAGCCTACAGCAACCCACCCAAGCAAGTTAGGTACCGAAATGAAGCTTATGACGCAGCGGATGTTTTAGTGATATTTATATTAATGTTTTATGTGTATCTATAGAGTAGGCCTATATTTCCATAGATCTGTGCCTATGTCTTTATACCTTTCTCTGGTCTATATATCTATATGCTTATAATGTCCTATGTATCTATCTATCTATGTGTGTCTATATAACTTTCTGTGTATCTATATATCTATATATATGTGACGTGTCTATATATGTGTCTATCTATATATCTATATATTTATATATCTAGGCTATATATCTATATATCTGTGTCTATGTCTATTTGCCTTTCTGTGTATCTATATAAGTATATGCCTATAATGTCCTATGCATCTTTCTATCTATGTGTGTTTATGTGTGTGTCTATGTTTCTATGTATGTCTATCTATCTGTCCATGTCTAATATTCAAGTTCACCTCATTTTATTCTATAGTATTATTGTTCCAGCGATCACTATGCCTAAAAGACGGAAAAGTTCGTTGGGTCGAAAAACGAATCAAGCTGTGAAATCTCAAGAGAGAAAACGACAAATGTCTCCAGAGTCAAAAACAGAAAGCCACAGCTGATGCGAGGCGACAGGAGGCATCACACACCAGGGATAAAAGACTGCAAGAGGATCGGGAGGCTACTGCTAATGTGAGGCGAGGGGAGTCACTACATACCAGGAGTTTATGGTGTGATCAGGACAGAAATCGGACAGCTGATCGGCGAGAGCACCAGATAAAACAGCTAAGCCTTGTTTACAATAAAGCACGCACCGCTGAAAAAATCCTCTCTGGAGACCAACTGGTTTCCTAGTCCAGTGTTGGATCTCGCATCATTGAAGACAGCGCAGCCTCCTCAAATGCCACAGTATGTCCAAGTTGTCATGCGATTAAATGGAAAAATGAAGCAAGAGGCATGTGTTGTAAGAACAGAAAGGTTGTCCCACCTACATTCCCTGATCATCCTGATCCATTGAAACAGTTTTGGGAAGGAAATCATCCCCACTCTGCATGCTTCCTCAAGTACACTAGGCAGATAAACAATTCCCTAGCAATTACCTGTCTCAAAGTCGATCACCCACCAGGACCACCTGGACACCATGGATGGCAACCAACAGTCAGCATACAAGGAAAGGCATCCATACTGATGGGGGGGACTGCAGCCAGATGTAGGACAAGAACCCAAGTTTGCTCAGCTTTATGTCATGAACCCTGATCATGCTCAAAAAGAGAATGAAGTCAGGCTAGCTACTGAAATCCTACCAGCATCAGCTAATGCCCATGAAAACCAGATTCTCCAGAACGTCATTGATATTCTTCAGCAGCATCTGAGAGACTGGAGCCCTTATGCCCATGACTTTAAGATGGCCTGTCAAATCCTCCGCCAAGAGAATTCTCAACAATTAAATCTGGTGCTGGATGAGAGAAAACGACCCACTGGAGAGCACTCAAGAAGATACAAACTAGAACTGAAAGAAATCTCAGTCCTGATGAGCGATGAGACAGTAGAAATGCTTTCGTGTTGAACACTTCCTTGCTGTTGTTGTTTCCACTGTTTCATGTAAATAAAACTTGTGTAAATACACTGTACTTACTCGCTTTTCTTTCACAATATGCAGCCATCTGGCTGCAACGGGGCCACTTGTATAACAAAAAGTTTGACTTATGTCCAGGTAACCTACATCTAAAAACTCAAGTGTTTAGACCCATATTGACGGAAGAGTTTGGTAAAGTCTGCAATGGTCAACTCCATCAACTTTGACTGCTTGGCAGCCAATATTTCGTCGCAAAACTGATTAAAAAAGCTTGCTGCATGTCTGAATACCTTTTATGTAAAATTTCAAATGTTTAGAGCAAAATTAACTGAATGGTTTGCTAGAGACTGCAAAGGTCAAAGCTTTCGAACTTTGACCCCTTGGCTGGAAAAATTGCGGCCAAAAGTTGATTATAAAGCATGCCTTATTTCTGAATACGCTTTATGTAAAATTTCAAATGTTTAAACCAAAAATTGACTAAGTAATTTCTTAGAGACCGTGTTTTAAAACTTTGACCCCCAAGTTTGACCACTTAACATTTATTGTTTTGGGCTCAAATAAAATTAACAAGATTTACAAAATTGGATCAATGTCCAAGTAACCTACATGTAAAATTTCAAGTGTTTAGACCCAAAATTGACGAAAGAGTTTGGAAGAGTCTTCCATGGTAAAATCGTCGAACTTTGACCCCTTGACAATCAAACTTTGGCCGAAAACCGATTAAAAAGATTTTCTCAAATCTCGATACGCTTTATGTCAAATCTCAAGTCTGTAGACTGAAAATTGACAGAGTAGTTTGGTAGGGAAATGCACACACACACACACACACACACACACACACACACACACACACACACACACACACACACACACACATATAAAGTTTTTATCTATCGAGTATATCTTTCTTTTTGGCTAGGATTGTCTTATATAATATTACCTAAAAATATTTTTTTAAGTCTCGAAACCACAGGATTCATTAATCTGTGTTCCTATTCGCCTCAGGATTCTTAATCACTTTATTATATATATATATATATATATATATATATATATATATATATATATATATATATATATATATAAACTTATTAAACTAAAAACAAGCAAAGAAACGCTTAATCTTATTTTTACTAAAATCAAAGAAAAACGTTTTAATACAATAACAAAAATTAGATTGATTATTATCGTTTGAATAAAAATCTTGACTTTTCAAGTTAAATTAAATTATTACGATATATTTCGTTCGTAAATTTTTTACGGAAGGTACAGAAACGTTAATAAATACCCTTTTCTATGTTAAGAATGTGCTTCTAAGTAATAGCGTAATTATTTCGGCACTGTTCGTAAACTTTAAGGGTAAAAATATATTTTAAGTCCTTTTTTTAATAAAAATCAACGAATCCATTGTCGGAAATTTTATATCATAATTTTATTAAATTAAATCATAAAGGGAAGGTACAGAATAGTTATCAAAGCCTTATTGCCATTTTAAGAAGCGCTCTTAAATAATGGCTTATTTCGACATTGTCGTAAACTCCAGGGATACAAATATCTTTTAAGGCCTTCTTAAAATAAAAGGCAACAAATCTTCATAACAAATATAATACTCGCATGCACATGTCTCAGTTTCTTTCCGTTTTTTTACTGAATTTTTTTTTTTAGAAGAATTCAATGTTACGTTAAATATCTACGGTATTTCTGTTTATAATAAGAATAAATCTGCACTAATTAAAATATGATATTAATGCGTCTTTTACTACCGGGAAACGCCACGCGGCCTGCTAGCACATAAATAAAATTGATATGATTTAATAGATATTTATATTCGAACGAAATAGGAACGACTGATAAATATGTAAATAGGAGACAAACTTTTAAAGCTGCTGCTGACATCGCGCTTTTCTGTGCGACAAAATAGAAACATTCTAAGACTATTTATTTATATTTATTTCCATAATGTCCAAATTATTATCGGACATAAGCAAAGGAAATTCCCATTCAATGTGTGACACAAACTCTGATCCGATGTCAACAAATCATGAATCGTATTATCGTTGTAAATAACATTGACACCATCACCTCATGTTTTCTGCAACTTGGAAAATAGAGAGTTACCGAAGAAGGGAATCTGCAACTAATTAGATATTCTTAAACGAATACAGTTTGAAAATATATTGAAGTTTAAATTATATTCTTCTTTTCGCATGAGACTTGATCTACGTCGTCACCTGTTATTCTAAAAGATGAATTGTTCAAGTCAATATATATATATATATATATATATATATATATATATATATATATATATATTCTAGCAAAAGTACCCGTCGTTGACTGGGTTCAAAAAAAGCCTACAGAAAATGGACTTTGATTTATGTAAGTATGATAGGTTATGAAAAGGAAGGGTTGTAAATTTGTGTTGAATTTGGGGGTAAACCAAAGCCAAATATTATGAAAGTAAAAATAAAATAGATTTTATTATGCCATACCTGTTCAAACTGAAACATTTATCACAATATTCTGTGGATCTATATTAAAAAACCTTGTTAAACAGTTTTTGCGTCGATATTTTTGCAAAACCTTTCGACACACGCAACGAACACTGACATTTGGTATTATTAAAAAGATCGATCTCTCGGACGACAAATATGTAAAACTTGGTCAGAAGGATTAATTATGTACTGGTCAACTGGACCGTTTTTTGCAACGAGTGGTCAGTTTTTGTGTCGACATTTTTGCAAGTCATTTACGCCAAGCAATTTCAAAGTACGTTTGAAATACCTTATTTCAAAAGCTCGTGATGTTAAAAATGCACCGAAGGCGAGACAGCTAACGCGTTTGCATTTTTTTCACCCCATTTTCCTCTTTAGTGTTACAGGTTCGAGTAGGTACTGCTGCAATTTTTATTTTGTTATTGTGCTCGCACGGGTATTTGCTGCTATTTTCATTGAAACAATTCATTCATTTTTTAGGTGATTGGTTGCTCAGCCTTTAATAGCCGAGCACCTTCCATTAAAATAACGATAGAGTAGAGAGAAACTAGCGACCTCTTTTCTGTGAAAAAAGGGTAGTAGAGCAGTCAAGAATACATCGCCAAGTAGATTACAAAGTCGGTTGTGTACTCTGTAAAGACAGGAAAAGGTGCTCTGAACAACCCCTTACTAGATATAGCAATACTACATCATATTAGGACGCATTTCCTGATTGTGCAGGTAGCAGATAGCGTATTGTATTCGCTCGTAAGTAGATATATTAGTGTCATCAGTAAGTAGTTAAAGAAAAACATTTAAAAGATTTTAAAAATTTAAAGATGTTAAGTACTTTAAACAAAATTGTTGCTTTAAATGAATGCTTTCGGCATTATATATGCAGAAAAAGGGTTGAGTACCCATAAAACTGACGAGAAATCTCTTCCTAGTTCTCTCATTCAGTTGCTCGTTCAGGTTGTAAATGCATCTAAAAAAGAAAGCGCACAACAGCAGAACAATTCGAGGTGTTTGTTTAAAATACACAGTTCTGTCTAATGACACGCAATCGTAAGAATTATCGTGCAAGCAATAAAGAAGTAATTTCGAAAGATAAATGCAATTTTTTTCTCATATTCGTTTTGCGTCGGTCTCACACAAGAAACGATTTCTCTTTCATCTTTTTTATCTTCTTACCTGATTGGAATAGTGTTGTCACTCATTATATATATATAACTACTTCATTTATTCACATAAATTTAATATACGAAAGTATAGATTTATGCGTAAACTTTAAGTATTTACTTCAAAAGTGCTCAATACGTAGGTAGAGCTAGTTAGTAATTTATAAAATATATATGGCGATTAAGCTACACTGAATATTCTGCGTTTCATCCAACTATAGGATTCGTCAGGCTTATGCGCGAATTCTGTGGTTGCTTCTTGTTTTTATATATGTTGAGGATTTCTAGTTGGCCAATCAGCTTTCTAGTATCCACCGCGCCCCTTCCTATCAACTAATGGGCATGCATTTTATCAAACAAAGGATCTGTTTTAGAACTAGGTTAGTGGTTTTAGGTAGACGTTCTCCTTTTTTTTATACATATTAATATACCTATGTGTACACACATACATGCACATATATATACATATATATATATATACATACATATATGTGTGTGATCGTTTATGTATATTCATGTTTATTTAATTTATTTATTTGTTTGTTTTCTATTGTTATTGTTAGTTTTAAAGCTATTTTGTATCGCTATCCTAGAGTAAGTTTTATTTTGTGAACACAGTTGTTTGCTATTTCACGCCTACAGTTTAATAGATTTTGAAGTTCTTTAAAGTACAGGATAGAAAATTTTTCATGGAGGCATAATTTACATGGGTCGTCTAAATGTCTGCATGTGGTAGCTTGTCTCATTATTTTCCATTCGACTACCGGCGAATGTCCGCTTTCTTTGAGTTCCCAGTATTTATTCGCTAGTGTTGTTTTTATACGGTGTTTTTTTATTTTTGAATGTGCTTTTGTGGTCATAGTATCGGGTTTTGAAATCTAAGGAAGTCATGCCTATGTAATATTTCTTGTTATTCGGGTTTTCTTTCGCAAATATTGTTGCTTGATAAACTACGCTTAGTTTATCAAGCAACAATATTTTCGAAAGAAAACCCGAATAACAAGAAATATAATCGGTCCCACTTTATCAACTAAGCTCCAGTCCCTGTCCTATGATCGCAATATTGCATCACTTTGTCTGTTTTACAAATATTTTAATGGAATGTGTTCTGATGAACCTGTTTGACTTGTAAGTATTATTGAAGTCAATAATATTTTGAAATACAAATTATGTACATATATGTACCGACGAACGATCCAAATATGACGTTGCGTGCCTATTCTTGTTTTATCGTTATTTTCATGGCAGGTGCTCGTCTGAACTCCAATCTCTGGTCCCCCCTCGCCAATCTTTCACGAAAAACACCCGTCTAGCTGAATCCACTGTGAAAAATTTCCCCCACTCTATATCTGTGCCTAAATCAAAACGCTGATTCCATGAACAAAGCTTCTTTCTTAGAACTGCACGCCTGTGGAACTCTGTTTCGTCTGCCTGCTTCCCACCGGACTACAACTTAGATGTCTTCAAGTCCAACGTTAACAAATTCCTAATGAAACGCCCCCTTAAGTAAACACTTCATACAATCTCCACACCAACGTAATGTACTTGCAATAACCCTTATCCCTGAGTGGCTTCCGGGCCTTGATAAGTGGTGATCACTGTGTAAAAAATATATTTATTTAAATATCTAATTTGTATAGCTATATTTTAAACAGTTTATAATAGATAAGTGTTATATGTTTGTAATTTTATTTTCCAATTTTGTCTACATGTTTGTAATGGTTTTCCCATCATTAACTGTAATCAATGAAAATAATATTTAATATAAAATAACATACTAAAACCTTTCTTAAATAAGCCCACCCACTATTAACGACACCGTGTTTTTAGATTGCTTTATAATTCAATGATTACTTTGATACCGTAACAAACTGTTTCGATATTTATTTAAATATTTAATTCCAGCTTTTAGGTTGATGGGGGAGTACCTGATTTTAGGTATCTAAAACGATAGCAAGCTAAGAAAGCCAGCTAGTCTACAGCAAGTATCATTTATTAAATCGGGAAAGTTGTCTATCATTTTAATAATATGGTCTACATTATTTGAGTGTGAATATAATGGAAGCAAGGAATATATATATATATATATATATATATATGTATATATATATACATGCATACAGGGCGACCCACAAAAAAAAGGGCACAACTCTAATTAGGCCCCGTTTCTTAGTGTTTTGTCCGAATGGAATGAAACTTTAGTCATAACTCGTTTATTATATTTAAAACATCACATCAAAACACTAGGGTCTTTGGCCTTTTTTCTCCGTTCTACAGAATATGTTCTAGGTGGCTTCCATTTAGCTTTTGTTTTTTTGGAGACACCCTGTATATATATATATATATATATATATATATATATATATATATATATATATATACATTTCCAATTTGTCTTTACTTAGGAAGTAATTTGTTGCTACACAGTCATGAGCATGTTTCAGTCGTCTAGTATTTAGTAACTAGAAACCTCTTCAAGCAACAACGCTTATTTTCGAAACCGGAATTCTTAATGAAAAGCGAAAATCAACTTTCAGCAAAAGAAGGCTTTTTTTCTTGTAAACTGGTCATGAGGGTAAAAAAAAGAAGCTTTCTTTTGCTGAAAGTTGATTTTCATTTTCGTTAAGAATTCCGCTTTCGAAAATAAATGTTGTTGTTGTTGGCTGAAGAGGTCTCTAGTTATTTAATACTAGAAGACCGAAACATGCTCATGACTGTGTAGCAACAAATTACTGCTTATGTATAGGCAAATTGAAAATGTAACTTGCTCTACCACCGTATTGAGCACTCTCGTATAAACCTCGTTATATTTGACTTGTTACCTTTAAAAAATAGCAACCTCAAATTATATATCTATCTATATAGCTATAAAAGTGAAAGTGTGTGTGTGTGTGTCCGTTTATCTTTCTGTCTGTGTACATTTCCCGACAAAATAACTCTGCAAATTTTAAGTCTACAGACTCAAAATTTGATATACAAGGTACTGAGATTAGGGAAAATCTTTTACATCCGTTATTGGCCAGAAATTTGGCTGTTAAGGGGTAAAGTTCAACGATTTGACCTTTGAGAACTCTACCAAACTCCTCCGACAATTTTGTGTATAAACACTTGAAATTTTAGATACAGGTTCCTTGGACATGGATTTAACTTAATAATTTCATTTGAGCCCAAAACAATACATTTTAAGGGGTCATAATAGGGGTCAAATTAAAAAAAAATTGACCTCTGCGGTCTCTACCAAATTACTCAGACAATTTTTAGTCTAAACATTTGAAATTTTGCATAAAGGGTATTCAGAGATAGGGCAAGCTTTTTCATCGGTTTGGGTAGAAAATTTGAGCTACAAATATATAAATGTATCTATGTATGTTAGCATGTCTGCCTAAAACTTTCGACAGAGGCGACGAATTTTCACAAGATCAGTATCGTTTTTAAGCGTTATCATTCAGACGACAAATACCGAAGAATTGGCTAAAAACATTAATATCTTTACCTTCAACTAGGCACTTTTCTACAGGGAGGGGTCGCTTTTTCGCCGATATTTTCGAAAGTCATCCTCTCCTTTCAATCGTCTAGCGTTAATTTAAACCTACGTTACTTCCGGTTTGGCGGTGGTCGTAACAGCAAAGACGTCACGTTTTCCCCGTTTTTTTCTTCTTTACAGTACGGGTTCAAGCCTGCCTTCCTACTACCACTTTTTTTTTTGCTCAATACACACCTCCAAACACCCGGGCAACGCCGGGCACTCTTGCTAGTATATATATATATATATATATATATATATATATATATATATATAATTTAGTGTTTCATATAGACAATTAAAGGATGTGACGCTGAACTGATTATCTCCTCTGATCATAAAATTCTACAATAAAGTTGGCGACCTATTAAGCAAACATTCTTGAATATTAAACATTATATGTTTTCATAATTATTTTCTTTTAAAACGTTATTCAAAGATTCTTAATGTGATTTAAATCTTTGGATACTTAATTGTTCCGTTTAATAAACATCTAGTTTACTTTCTTATTTCAAAAACAAAATAAAATCGATAAGCTAGCTTCAAAAGGGGATTTTCTCATAAAACAATAACCTAATTACAATTATATCAATTTATTTTATAACATTATATATATATATATATATATATATATATATATATATATATATATATATATATTGGAAAATGTTATTAACGTGCTTGATTGTCACCGTGCGTGTTTTATGTGTCCATAAAATACGTTAACAAACAAACTAACCCTTAGTAAAGCGATAACAGAAATGGATCGTTGTAAATAATTAAAAGAGTGAGAAACTGAAAAAAGAAAGTGTAGGGGGGGTTAGGAAGAAAATATAGTAGAAGAGTCCACTGTATTTTGATAATGTGAATTCCTCTGTAATCCTGTTGGCACCACAAATAACAATAACATCATAATTATTTTATTATATATATATATATATATATATATATATATATATATATTCTTAAGTTTTAAAAATGTTTTTATTTACTACTCATACCTGAGAGTATCCCCTACCTCTACAAAGCCACCATTCGCCCATGCATGGCGTATTGTTGCCACATCTGGGCTGGTACATCTACCACTAGTCTCTCCTTCTTTGATAGTGGGGGGAAAATGAGTTGTCAATTTAATCGGTCCCACTTTATCAACTAAGCTCCAGACTCTGTCCCATCGCCACAATCTTGCATCATTGTGCCCTTTTTTTTTACAAATATTTTAATGGCAGGTGTTTTGATGGACAATTGTTACTTTTACCCCCTCGACGTACATATACAGTCCAGAAAGCTTTCTATTCTAATAGTTTCTTCCCTCGAACAGCTAGAATTTGGAATTCCTTTCCTTCCGCCTGCTTCCCTGGCTGTACTGATATGCAGAAGTTTAAATGTAACATAAACAAATATCTCGTTAATCTTTCATAGACATGACCCCAAATAGTAGTCCCTTACGTCCAATTGGCGATATGCTTTGTAATGGGTGAACATAAGTAAAAAAAAACAAACTTTTTTAATTATTGCAATGCCTTCTCTTCACAAGATCACAAATAGATGCCAAGAAAAAAAAATTCTATTTTCCCCATATTTAACAAAATCAAATTATTACCGCTAAAACAAAATACGCAGACATTAATCTATAGTTGTACATTTAATCATGGTATATATATATATATATATATATATATATATATATATATATGTGTGTGTGTGTGTGTGTGTGTATATATATTTGTGTGTGTATGTGTGTACGTGCATGTGCGTGTATGTGTGCGTAACAAACATAAACTCGACGCAATGCGGCGGATTTGTATATAAACAGGCACACACACACACACACACACACACACACACACATATATATATATATGTATATATATATATATATATATATATATATATGTGTGTGTGTGTGTGTGTGTGTGTGTGTGTGTGTGTGTGTGTGAGCGCGCGTTTGATTTGAAGACATATACGGATCCATGACGACTATCAATTCCTCATCTTTTGTTTTTAAATTTATGCTGTTAGTGCACGACTCCCAAACTAACATCCGCACAAGCGTGAACAACTATTTTGCTTATTCTCCGCATACACTTGAAGTAATGAATACAATTATATTTATAAATAAAGAGAAATAAAACAGCACAGAATAAAGCAGAAGAGAACGTTAGAGATGAAAAAAAAAATACCAGGCATAGAATTCAGGGAAAGGTACATGATGTCGCCATAGCAACAGTCAGCGTGCTCTCACTAATCGATAAGCACCAGTGTCAACGTATGACGTACCTGGCGACACATCAGCACAGAAATGTCTACTTGATATTTTCAAAGTCCGTCACAGTCTGTAAGTTAAATCTAGTGCTTCATTGTTTATGGATTGCAGCAAAACAAAAGCTTTTTCTACCACTTGCATAATTCCCTAATGTCAATGACCTTTGCGAGAGAATATAGTCACCAACCATGAAATATGTCTACTAGTTTTTATGAAGTAATATAGTGTGTCATTTTAAAATGTTAATGATAATTGCAAATTATGAGAATGCTCTTGGGACCACTACGCCGAAATAATAAGATTGTAAAAATGCATATAATTATGTAAGTATCTGTAAAAAGCATTTTATATGAGATTTTTCTACATAAAATAAAAACATTTTCTCTTACACATGCACACATAGACACACACACACACACACACACACACACACATAATATGTATTCACCGACACGTGTTTTGCCATACTACGGATAAACAGCGTAACTGGATTCGAACCCATACCAATAGAGCCTTCAGTTAAGTGTGTTAACTGTTGCACCACGGAACAGCTGACAAATATTCTGTTACTTTATCTAGTATATATATATATATATATATATATATATATATATATATATATATGGTTTCTCTCCCGTTTGTGTTCGCATAAGACTGACTAAGTTTTTGTTTGTTTAAACGATGAGTATGGCGCCCAGTGGTTGTTGTTCAGCCATATTCTCTAGCAATTTCTATCGGTACTCCCAATCATCCCCAGGAGTGGCTGTTGTTCTTCTTCTTTATCGAGGCTTTGGTGTATGTATAGTTAATTTTATTTTCACAAGCATATGGTTTCTCTCCAGTGTGTATATGATTGACCAGGTTTTGTTCTGTTTAAAAGAAGATTATTGCGCTTACTTGTTGTTCAGACGCAAGTACCGATGGAAAGCGCTAGAGAATATGGCTGAACAACAATTACTGGACGCCATACTCTTCTTTTAAACAGAAAAAAAATTGGTCATTTATAGGCGAACACACACTGGAGAAAAAACATATGCTTGTGAAAATAGAACTAGCCATAATTATAGCCAAACCTCGATAAAGAACAACAATGAACACTGCTAAAGATGATCGGAAGTACCGATAGAAAGCGCTACAGAATGCTGAGAAATTTTAGAACGATCCAGCCAGTTTGGATTATTTGAACATTATTGGGAGAAAGAGACACATTAAACATGACAACTTCTTCCCCTATATAACATGTTTATATTCATCTTACCTAGCAGGTTCACTAACTCTATCTGTCCGCTTTAATAGAAAATTTATTTAAAATTGCATACATAGACATGCATATCATATCACACACACACACACACACACACACACACACACACACACACACACACACACACACATATATATATATATATATATATATATATATATATATATATATATATATATACAGTATGATGGACTCTCCCGTCGATTTCGACATATGAGCTTCCACCACAACAACTAAGTTTTTCGGAAATCCACACAGATGATTTGTTTATAGGGCGAAGGCTTCGTGTAAAGCAAACCACACGTTTTGCTATTACTGCTTATCCTTATCGGTGCAGATGACTGCCAAAAGACAAAGCATACAACGCAGATTTTTTTTACATCTTCTAGATCATGACCAATACTGAGGGTGCGTATCTCCGAGTGAATTAATGCGCTTCCATTTACCAACCTGGAAATTTTTACAACTCGGCGCATATATATATATATATATATATATATATATATATATATATATATATATATATATATATATATATATATATATATATGCACGGAGTCGTAGAAATTGTTAAGTTTAATGCTTCGCTTTCCCCCAATAATGTTTGTGACTTCTCGTTACGGCTGTGACGTCACCCAGGTATCTAACGTGATCGTTCTCTCTAACGTAATCTCACTCCATTTCATAGTCTTTTTCTTTTTTCTTGCCGTAACTTTATTTTATACACGGCTTAGTATTTGCATATAGTCGCCATATGCGCATTAGATATATACACGTTCGCGCTCTGTTACAAACGGTCAATTTCGATTCCAACTGAAGGCAATTGCTAAACTGAAGAGCTGTAATTCGGCCAAACATTTGTCTGTGTATAACTATTTAAAAAGCTATATAATATGTTTACGTACATACATAATAATGATTGCAACGTCTTGTCAGATGAGTGCCCCTCCCTCAGACACTTAAAGTCCATGAGCCCAAAATGACTTCCATCGCCACTAGACCATTTTAATAGACAAATGCCTGAAGGAGTATCTATACACAGATGATGTTACAGAGTCTGTGCTTTGTACAATAGCTAAGTCTCTCTCTCGGTTCAAAATGTTGAGATCCAGGAACAGGCAAGAGCAAGATAGCCAGCAACAAGTTAAACTGCAGACCAGATTAATGCGGGTACTGGTCTACCGCTTTATGTTTTTTTAAATCAGAGATTTGCTTCTCCTAGAAAGGTTGCCTTCACCACAGCTTACGGGAGCCCTCTCCACCCCAACACACACATGTATACACACAAACACACAGTGCTAGTTGGCCGTTGACTCCGAAAAAGGGTTCATTTGTCCTTTGGAAGGTCTTGTTTTTAATCCTTCAGGAAGACTAGCCACCCTCCTCACCAAACAAGTCTGGTGGGGGAACCAGTTTAGTCGCCGGTGACCCGACTATGAGGCAGGTAGTACTGGGCTACATGGTACCAGTAGCATATTATATGACCTGACACACACACACACATATATACATACATACATACATACATACATAATACAACTATGCATATATATATATGTATATATATACATACATACATATACATATATATATACACACACACACATATATATGTATATAAGTGAAATGGTCTGTCTCTGTGTGTGTATGTGTGTGCACATTTCCCTACCAAACTGTTCTGTCAATTTTCAGTCTACTAACTCGAGATTAGACATAAGAGGTATTGAGATTTGGAAAAATCTTTTTCATCGGTTTTCCTCTAGAAATTTGTCTGTAAAGAGGTAAAAGTTCAACGATTTGACCTTTGAAAACTCTACCAAACACCTCCGCAAATTTTAGGTCTAAGCACTTGAAATTTTAGATATAGGTTATTTGGACATGGATCAAACTTTTTAATTTGATTTGACCGTAAAACAATAACTATTAAGGGGTCAAAATTTGAGTCAAAGTTAAAAAAATGACCTCCCAGCCAATTTTGGTGTAAATATTTGAAATTTTACATTGTGTATTTAGACATAGGGCAAGTTTTTAAATCGGGTTTTGGCCGAAAATGTGGCTGCCAAAGGGTTGAAGTTAAACAAATTTGACCTTTGTGATACCTAGCAAACTAGTCAGCAAATTTTTGGTTTGATCATTTGAAATTTTACATATAGGGTATTCAGAATGCAGCAAACTTTTTAATCAGTTTTGGGGCGAAAATGTGGCTGCCAAGAGGTCAAAGTTGAAAGAGTTTAGCTTTTCAGAACCTATCAAACTCCTCCGTCAATCTTTAAATTTTAGATGTAGGTAACCTGGTCATGAGTGAAACTTTTAATATATATATATATATATATATATATATATATTTACATATGCACATAAAGGTATGAACAGTACATAGGGCCAGAGCAAATCCAGACTGAACTAATAGTTCATATCATATATAAATCTATTATATTATATGGAAAAGTTTCCTGTTATCTGTAGGGTGAGCGTCTCAACAGTATTATAGAAGATCAGAACATAGATACTGTTGATTGCTAAATCCAACTTAAGAGGACCTATAATTACAGTCTTCAAATCATGAGATTTTTTTTAATACATCTCACTCTAAATAGTCAGTTTCTTTCACCACATCTCGGCCATGTTTTTAAAAAATGCCTCAGACAACACCTTAGTTAAAGTCATTTGCTTCAATACCAATATGTTATTCACGATATGAACAGAAACCGGAAACTTGAGAAGATTTCAATCTTTTCAGTAATCATAAGATCTATTGAACTCCAAATGAACTTCAATAGAAAAAATATACCCATTGAACCAAGTACAAGAGAGATACTAACAATTGAAGTCTTAGTGACAGTTAGAATCTTTAAAAGATCTTTCGATTAGAGTCTGCAATAGCGAGAGAATAGCTGGTATCCATTAGGATGCCCGAATACCAGCAATAAAAAAGTGAAATTTAAACAAAAAAGAAGGAAAAAAGCACATATAGGTACCGTTGTTATTGCTATTGATGACTTGTTCTATAAAGAATGAACACGTTATTTTGAAAAAGAATAACGAGATAAAGGTATTTCAATAGTTGTATGTATTCTATTTGAGATACATACGTTGGTGACTGTCATTTTGTCACGATTCGCCTCAAGCTGTTTTTTAACACAAGCAAAACAAATATTCAATTCTGAATCTGAAGGGAGTCTGCAATGAATGGTTGAATAATTTCTATATTTTCTATTATTATTTGGTTGTATTATATTAAAGCCGTTGCATCTTTTAGTTATCGAAAAGAAGTGATGTATTAAGATGAGTATTATTTATTAATTTTTATTTATTGCGGACTATTATTCTCATCTTTTTCTTAGTTGTTTCACGACGTTTCGGAGAACTCTGGCCTTCGTCAGGTAGTAACCGCGACAGGATAGGAACTCGGAATCTCCTGACTGCATCCTCTGCAATTACTACTTTCCGTAGTTGTTGTCGTATCACTTCGGAGCCCGCGGCACAGTTGATAGATGCGTTGATTCTCTACGGTTCCAAGTGAGAATTGTCTGAAGATAACTGTTTCAATCCTACCCAAGGCCGGCCAGAGGCTTACTTGGCCGAAACGTGGTGAGACGACAACAACTACGGAAGGTAGTAATTGCAGAGGATGCAGTTAGGAGATTCAGAGTTCCTATCCCGTCGTGGTTACCACCTGATGAAGGCCAGAGGAATGGTTGACCGAAACGTCGTGAAATAACTAAGAAAAAAAAATAAAAATTAAGAAGTGATGTTGTTGTCATTGTTTCTATTTTCTACGGGAGTACCATCAATTTGTATGGTACATAAGTAATTTCCAACTTTTCTTTCAGGTTGATGTTCCCAGGACTACATTAAATGTTTGATTTTTCACGGATGGTATGGTTAATCATATGTCTCGTATGATCCGTTTCTTTGTAATTGTAGATTAAATTTTTTTCTGATATCCTATCATTAAGACCGATATGAGATTAAAAAAAAAGAGAGGAAATAAAGCAAGAAAAAAGTTACCATTTTCTTCTTTATCTATTAAAATAAAATAGGAGACAGCTCTTATAGCTTAAAGGAGGAACAACTCTCATACCTACAATAAATAAAGCCCACTTTTGTTTTCAAACACAACCGATGTCGGTAATTATAATAAAAATAAATTAATTTAAATATAAATTTAATACAAACAAATTTTAAATAAATCAACTTAAATAAATCAACATTACCAAAGAGAACAATTAAAACAATTATATTACTAATAACCATTAATGACATAGTTATAATTATTAAACAATATTTTTTATAGCTTACAGGGGAAATACCTCATAGCTTAAATAAATAAAACTTAATTCTGTTTTTAAACGCAAATGATAGCGGTTAATACAAATTAAAAATAAATTAAACTAAACATAATTTAAATTTAAATAAATTAAATAACCCAACTTTTAATAACATTCCTAAATAGAACAATAAAAACCTGGCTATTCTATTACTAATAACCATTAATAACATGAAAATAATTATTAAACCAGATTTAAATTTAATTTAGTAAAAAAAAGCAAAACATTATGACTTGAATGCCATCAGCTAGAATCGAAACCGAAACATTTAGCGCTTCAGACGTAGACGCTACCATTTGAGATATCGTCAGAAAGAAATAGCTAAAAGGAACCATCTCTTATATATAAAAGTATATGTATATTTGCGTATACGTATAGAAGTACGTTAAGTAGACTTACGCAAGTAAAGTTCCAATTTCTTTCTGTTTTGGCCCCTTTGCAGCCATTTTTACCGGCTAAAGACCCATAAAAAGGTTTCACAAAGAATGCAATCATTTAACCCGCTTCGCGCCGCTTTGCGATCTTGTGTTTCGGAGAGATGCAGTTTGAAAAAATAGCCACAGACAGACAGTTATAGTGAGTTTTATAAATTAGATTTATAAACCGTAATTTATAATCAAAAGGGAAATATTAGTATGTACAGAGATGATGACTCAAATAATATAAATTAACAAGTAATAATAAATACTCAGAAAATAATGCTGTGCCCCATAGTTCAATACAAATTATAGCATCCCATTTTAAGAGACAATTGTATTAGGCTTTTTTCAAAGCATAACGTACGGACTAACTAAAGAAGGCACAAGCAGTTAATTATACAGATGATAAAAGAAACAAAAATAATAGTCGACTAAACTTAATCTGGTTCTATTCGCCTTACAATCGAAAATGTAAAGCCATAAATTTGTATAATATGAATTTATATTAAAACAATACAAGGTTACTCGGCGTTGTAGGATCGTAAGATACGTTTAAATATGATATTTTAATGCATGCAAGTTTCTATTGTCTATTGATCATTATTTAAGGACTCCTTCAGTATTTGGCAAACTATGGATACTCATGAAGGGGTGCCTGCGCGTGAAATCTTGTGGCAGGAGGTGCGCAATCTTCAACCCACCTCTCCTGAGTCGACATTACTAAATACCAGTGGCAAGTGAAGTGTATGTACAGGACAAGTGAAAATAAATGCGATATAAGCGGAGACCGCATACATCGCCTAGAATTCCCAAATGGTCATCCATCTGGTATTAACCAAGCTCGAAGTTTCTGAACTTCGGTGATCTGACGAGAACCAGAATGTCAACGCGATTATGCCGTATATTATCATATAAGGAATTGTATATTGATTATTATATTGTGCCCAATATATAGTAATGCTCCTCTGGCGTTACCCGGTCGTAAATACGCTTAAATATATTTTAATTCCTGCAGAATTCTTATTTATTATTAAAGAACCAGTACTGTATTGATTAATATATTGTACCAAATATATAATAGTGATTTCAAAAGTCAAAGCAAATACGACTTTGATGCCATCAACTGAAATCGAAACCACAACATATAACGTTTCACTCTTGGTTGTAAATTTCGAAAAGTTTGCTAGAAATGACGTAATGACGTTAAAATCCGAGACGGAAACAATGAAACATAGTACAATAAATAAATAAATAAATAAATCTAAAACATAAGAATAGCCAATAAATTACTTATATTTCGGGAATAATATGTAATTACTATCAAATACATACAAAGAATATAATTTGTAATAATAGCAGTAATAGCGGAAGTAATGCTATTAGTGTTAATAATAATGATACAACATTTGACCTTTGTGTGTTCATAAATAAATACTGCTACCAAGATAAAGGTTATTTTTCTTTTAACTGTTATAAGAAAACTTATCAACCGCCAGTTTCCATAGCTGATAACACTTTCTCCAAAAGTCTAAAATCAAAACTTATTGGCTCACACACACACACACACACACCACACAAGCGTAACGGTTCGAAGCGCCAACTGTCGTCTGGGCGGTCGAGTTTCAATCCTAGTTTCAGGTAGTTACTAGTTTACCGGCACTGAAGAGCTGTGATAAAATGAAACAGTCTGTCTGCGAATGACTATAAATACTCCCTATCTTGGGTTGAGCATATTGGGCAGCGACACAACACCAGCGTATTCTGCTTGCCTGACTGAACGAGCTATTCTTGCAATTTCTTATATAATAATATACGGCAGCAACCTTTCTAAGGCAATTGCTCTTGAGATATCTAAGGCTTTTGATAGGGTATGGCATGAAGGTTTACTTCACAAGATCGCTAGCTATGGTGTAGCTGGAAATGTCTTCTTAATTATTAAATCATTTCTTTCTGACAGGTTCATAAGAGTAGTAGTTGATGGGCAAAAATCAGAAGCTCACAGTATTAATGCTGGAGTCCCTCAGGGGTCCATCCTAGGCCCAACTCTTTTCCTGATATACATTAATAATCTTCCAAATCACATCCTTACATCATTTGTAGACATTTATGCTGATGAGACTACCATCTATGGTAGCACATCTAAGACAGTAAACGACCAAGTTCTCTCCGATTCTCTCTCCTCTAATCTTGAGCATGTGGTACAATGGAGAAAGGAGTGGCTGGTTACTTTTAATGCATCTAAAACCAAGCTTCTCTCTTTATATCATCAACGTTCTGATCCCCATCTGGCATCAGTTGAAATGAATGGCTCTCGTCTTGAGGAGGCCTCAAGTTTTTACAAACTTCTGAGCTTGACATTTACTCCTGATCTTAAATGGAACAGGTACATCAAATCTGTTGCCCAGGTCGCTGGAAAAAATGGTGGGATCCTTCTATTGATCCAGTAGATATCTCACTGCTGATGCAATTCTCTATCTATATAAGAGCCAGGTACGTTCAAGGATGGAATACTGTTGCCACATCTGGGCAGGAGCTGCTAGAAAGGACTTGTCATGCCTTGATAGACTTCAAAATGATGTATCGTTATTTTCATGGAAAGTTCGACTGAGCTTCAGTCTATGGCCCCCTCGCCAAACTTTCACAAGAAACACTCATCTAGCTGAAAACGCTATCAACAATTCTCCCACTCGTTATCTGTGCCTAAACCTAAACGTAGATTTTTTTTTTACAAGGGTGTCACCACTTATCAAGGCCCAGAGGCCACTCGAGGATAAGGGTTAATAGGTATACATTAGTCATTGTGATTTTAGCATAGTAAACAGTGGGAATTTTGTAACTTGGATTACTTAGGGGGACGATTCAATTAGAACTTGTTCACATTGGACATTTTCTTTTTTTTTCATAGGTATCAACTCATTATCAAGGCCAAGAGGCCACTCAAGGATAAGGGTTAAAGAGTGTACAGTAGAAATTGGACAATATAATAATCATTAGTAATGAAAATTTCGTAAATTTGATAACTTATATGGAACGGCTCATCAAGAACTTATTTACGTTAGACTTGAAGACAACCATATTGTAGTCAGCCGGAAAGCAGAAAAATGGAAGACAATTCCACAGGCGTGCAGTTCTAATAAAAAAGCTTTGTTCATGGAATGTACATTTAGGTTTAGGCACAGATAAAGAGTTGGGGGAATTATTGATAGTGTTTACAGCTAGACGAGTGTTTCTTGTGAAAGTTTTGCGAGGGGGGGACCATAGATTGAAGCTCAGTCGAACACTTTCCATGAAAATAACGATACATCAGAGACAAACTCGCAACATCTCTTCTGTGAGATAGAGGTTGCAAGGAAGAGAAAAGGACATCTCCTACGAGGCTACGAAGTCTATTTTGAACTCTATCAAGGCAGGACAAGTCCTTTCTAGCAGCTCCTGCCCAGATGTGGCAACAGTATTCCATCCTTGGACGTACCTGGCTCTTATATAGATAGAGAATTGCATCAGCAGTGAGATATCTACTGGATCGATAGAAAGATCCCACCATTTTTCCAGCGGCCTTGGCAACAGATTTGATGTACGTGTTCCATTTAAGATCAGGAGTAATGGTCAAGCCCAGAATCTTGTCAAAACTTGAGGCCTCCTGAAGACGAGAGCCATTCATTTTAATTGATGCCAGATGTGGATCAGAATGTTGATGATGTAAAGAGAGAAGCTTGGTTTTAGATGCATTAAAAGTAACCAGCCACTCCTTTCCCCATTGTACTACATGCTCAAGATCAGAGGAGAGAGAATTGGAGAGAACTTGGTCGTTTACTGTCTTAGATGTGCTACCATAAATGGTAGTGTCGTCAGCATAAATGTCTACAAATGATGTAAGGATGTGATTTGGAAGATCATTAATGTAGATCAGGAAAAGAGTTGGGCCCAGGATGGACCCCTGAGGGACACCGGCATTAATACTGTGGGCTTCTGATTTTTGCCCCTCAACTACTACTCTTATGAACCTATCAGAAAGAAATGATTTAATAATTGAGAAGACATTTCCAGCTATACCATAGCTAGAGATCTTATGAAGTAAACCCTTATGCCATACCCTATCAAAAGCCTTAGATATGTCAAGAGCAATTGCCCTAGAAAGGTTCCCTCCGTCGAGAGATTTGCTAATCCTATGAGATATAACTGTAAGCATATATGCTGTAGATCTAGCAGAACGGAAACCATATTGAGTGTCACTAAGAAGGTTATTTTTGTTGAGATGGTTGATTACTTCTGTATTTAACACAGATTCCAGCAACTTACTCATGACGCACAGGAGACTTATTGGCCTGTACTGAGAGGGGGATGAGCGATCACCTGAATTCTTAAATACAGGGCATACAGATGAAATTTTCCAGGGAGATGGGAAACTATTCTCCTTAAGACAACGTTTAAATAGTTTTGTAAGCATGGGCGCTAGTTCAGGTTGAAGTTTTTTGAGTACAATAATTGGAATACCGTCCGGGCCAGTGGCTTTACTGGAATCAAGGTTTTTGATTAGCTTGGCAACATCACGTACAGATATACGTATATCACATAGTGTGTTTTCAGATACAGGAGGAAATATTGGGGGTTGGCGGCCTTGATCGCAAAAGGTAGAATTAGCTGCAAAATTCTTGACAAAGAGTGTGGCTTTGTCTGATGCTGACGAGATTACCTCAGGTCCATTGATGATAGTTGGAATGGAGCGCACACTTCTGTTCAGAATTCTGTTTGCTATTTGCCAAAACTGGTGGGAACCAAGCCGCTGCTCAGCTACTTTGGACTTAACAGATTGAGCATACAACCATCTTGCGCTCTTTATTACTTTCTTACAATGGTTGCTGGCAGTCCTGAAAGCGGCTTTAGTTTCCATACATTTATTACGTTGGAAACAGTGGAAAAAGTGATTTCTGTGCGCAATGGCAGCAGCACATTCTGGAGAGAACCATGGTTGGCTGTTAGTTTTTTGCTGAAACTTTTTCGAGGGTATGAAACGATCAATACCTACAATTAACCATTCCGTCAGATCTAATACTATAGAGGACACATCCTTTTTAAATATGGAATGCAGAGGTAGATCAGTTATAAATGTACGGAAGCTATCCCAGTCAGCCTTAGTGTATCGATATACTGTACGATGGAGAGGTACGTCTGGGGACTTATTACATTTCATTTTTATCTTAATTGATACAACAGAGTGATCGGAAGATCCAAGAGGCGACAGAACAGAAACTGAACATAGTTCAGGGCAAGTTGTGAGAAAAAGGTCTAGTAGGCTTGCATACTGGCCGTCATTGTCGGGCACACGGGTGGGTTCCTGAACAATCTGGGTGAGGTCATAGGCAATGGAGAAATCATGACAGAACCTCCCCTCATCATCGGTCTTGTTTGAGTGGGTCAACCATTCGACGTTGTGAACATTGAAGTCTCCACATACGTGAATGTTAGCTGAAGGATAAGCAGATAGGACTTGGTCAATTTTCTCAGATATGCTTTTAAATATAGTAACTCCGCTGTTGTGGGGGCGATAGAGAGTAAATAAAAATGCCGTAGTGTGAGCTAAAGCAACCCGGAAGCACATATAGGGTAAGTTAGGATCTTCCCTGGAGATGTCCCTACCACATAGAAAGCTATCTTTAATATAGGCACATATTCCATGCCCATGGCGATCTTGGGGGTCAGATTTAGAGGTTAAGTTAGAGTATCCTTTAATTGCGAACTCTTCTAGGGAAATAGCCTGTCCAATGCCAGTTTCACTTAAAAATAAAAGGTCTGGTTTAGTCTCCTGTAATTGGGTTTCAACCTCTGGAAGGTTAGAACGTAGACCCCTGATGTTGGAGAAGGAGACATGGTAGTAGGGGTCTACGTTGGAAGTTAGAGAACCGGGTTTAATCGTGTATTTTTTCTTGAAACTTGTCATGATGAAATTTTGAAATTTGTGGACTAGGTCGTCAGATTTACTTAGAGCAGGACAGAGAGGGGAAATTAAGAGAGAAAAAGAAACGAAGAATTTTTTTTTTATTTGTAGCTAATGATAAGGTAAAGCCGTAACAATTACCCACTAGTATGGCATCGAGAGGCCCCACCAGAAACTACTGCATGGTCCAGAATCCATTCACCAAATGGCAATACAGCAGCCCCAGTACTTTGCACCTGCTGATAAGACAGCCTCCTTAGTGGTTAATCCAAGGTTCGGGTCCCTGACTATCAGGCGGATAACGTCAGCCCAGACAAAACGTTTACCTCCAGTACCCTTACTAGTGACATGGCTACAATGATAGACATAGGAACAGAAAATTTCCGCCATCTCAGCCAACTGTTCGCCCAAAATACTGCCAACCTAGAAAACAGCTTTTTCTTCTCCCTTTGTCAGAAAAATCACTCATTAAAAAATGAGGACTGAGGGACAAATAAGAAGAAGCGAGAGTAACAGGAGCTGCCGATAACGCATCCACAATGCGTTTTCTACTCTCCATAAATAGATTCCATGAACAAAGCTTCTTTCTTAGAACGGCACGTCTGTGGAATTGTCTTCCATTTTCCTGCTTTCCAGCTGACTACAATATGGTTGTCTTCAAGTCTAACTTAAACAAGTTCTTGATGAGCCGTCCCACTTGTTAACAAATTTACCGAATTTCCATTAGTAACGATTACTATATTTCCAATTTCTACTGCACATTATTTAAACCTTATCCTCCAGTGGCCTCTTGGCCTTGATAAGTGGTGACGCGTAAAAAAAGCTCAATACAAAGACGTCCATGAATTTAACGCTATTATTCAACGTAAAATTACAAGTGAGGTAGTTGAATACAAATCCATCAACGCTGTTGTGGAAGCAGGTAAAGTGGTTAATTATCCAACAGTTAGATTTTCCAGGGATGCATGTACTGTAATTGAAAATTGGCATACTAATTATGATGTTGTGAAATATAAACCAATCCAAGCTTTGCAATGGCACATGGCTTGCAGTAAACAAAATTACCAGGCAATATCATAGAAACAACAATCTTAACAGGACCTTCCACAGGTGAATATATCTTCATTCCACGCATTTCTATGATTCCACCGGATACACCATTACACTTTAGGAAACTGCAAGTTCAAATTTATTTTTTGCAATAACCATCAACAAAGCTAAGGGAACCATCTTTACAAATGTGTGGCTTACAGCTATTCACTGACTGTTTTTTTCACATGGACAATTTATGTTACATGTTCAAGAGTGACCTAGCCAAAAAAAGAAAATGGAACAACAAAACTGTGTAACCATACGAAATGGGAAATTAAACCTATAAGAAACATGCATTTCCTCATTTTGGAATTTGAGCCACAGCAACGCGTGGCAGGGTACAGCTAGTACACCCACACCCACACACACACACACACACACACACACACACACACACACATATATATATATATATATATATATATATATATATATATATATATACATAATCTACGAAGCCACTATTCCCCCATGTAGTGTTGATACATTTGACCATGTGCACCAACTACTAGTCTCTCCCTCTTAGAATGGTTCAAAAAATCTCTAATACAATGTCAATCCTCGTGTTTTCCAAGTAGCTTAACAGAAATTTATCCAATGAACTTGCTGAACATGTGTTTTTCTTAACTGAAATATTTTAACATAAATATCTCTGACCAGAAGCAGAAATCTCAAAATTTTGAAAAACCCCATACACTGATAGCTTCTTTTCTCGAACAGTTTATCTTCGACGGTAACAAAAGTGCAGAAATTTTTAATCTATTATCAACAATTCCCTACTTGTTTCGAAAAATCTGATTCCACAGTGTCCATTTAAGAGTTTATACAAATGTGCCTTGTTTACCAGTGCATAAGGAAAATAAAACCGTAAAATAAAAAATGACTGCTTACAAATAGAGAAAGCCTTTAGAAAAAAAAGACGTTCGTTTATCCGAACGAAACCGGTAAAGCTCTTATTTAGTATGATATATTCATGCGCTTGCCTTTTTACTATTATTTCGCAAACACACACACACACACACACACACACACACACACACACACACACACACACACACATATATATATATATATTTGTGAATTTGAAACATTACGCTTATTAATTATCCCAGAATAAGTTTGTGAACGAGAAATCTCAAGTTTGAATCAGTTGCTTTCGGGCAACAGCAAGTTCTGTCGGTTGTTATTATTAATTGAAAGAAAAGATATATTTACTTTGTTTTTTGATGCTGTAATCACAATCTCTAGTAACCTTTTTACGAAGACGTAGTAAACATAGAGGGATGAGTGCGCTGTAGATGTCGCGATTTAAGCGAACCTAGAAAGCAAGGATGAGAATAGCACCAGATGTGAGTGAAGTGGTATCAACAACTTCAAGTACATCTTGAACAGGTGCGCGATGAACGTAAATACAAAGACTAATGAAAAGTAGAAGAAAAAAATTACGCTCTCAAGAAGTGTTCCTCTAGAAAGAGAAATGTCCATGTAACGATTTAATTCGGTCACTTGCGGCATCGGTGTTTTGTGGCGGATGCAAGTAGGGTGACCGTGAAAGATAGCCAGGAATGATACTGAATACTTTTTTCTATAAGTGTCACAATGAACTTTATTGGAATCTGCTTGTTGTGAAGAAGATTCGCTCTCTTCAATGACTGAGATAGAATCCAGATGTGAATAATAATCTTTTAATAAGATTATTATTTGTGTCCGTAAAAAATATTTTTTGTTCGTGACATTGTATATGTATTCTATTATCGTGAGTGAAATAGGAAGATTCAAATAAATAAACGCAATGTATAGTATTTTTAACGCTAATATTACAATGTGGAAATGAAATTTTTTATTGCTTATAAAAGCGTACAGAAAAGACAAATAGAGAACATCCAAAGCCGAGAGATATAACGTAGCAATAGATAGGGGAAATAAGGAGATCAGCATCAGATGATTAATGGATAAAATCACGAAAAAATAATTTCAAGAAACTGAAGGATGGAATATATGGATTCCAAAGTTACAAGCGTCGTTCACAAAGTAACACCTCCAAAATTTTGAACTAAAAATGCTGAAGAGCTATGAAGACGGCTATGATACCATTAAAACTAGTGCCCTTTTATGCTCTAGAATTTATTTTTCTACATAGTCACCATCATTCGCAGCGCACTTTTGGCCAGCGATGAAGCGCCCTTTGTCACACGAGGATCGTTCCAAAAGTAAAATCTTGTATTTTTCAATTCAAAAAGTTGAAGAGCTGCCATATTGAGAGTTGTACCATTAGAACGAGCAACGTTTTGTGCTCCAAAATTTATTTTTCTACATAGTCACCACTATTTTCAGTGCACTTTTGCCAGGAATTCAATGACACATGTCTGGTTTTAACGCACGTCCTAGACAGGGGTTTCTTTTCTAGAGTATCACAGATTCAATATCTGCAACAGATAGATAATACTTTCAGGTCATGAAATGCATTCATGAAATTCATAACTCGAGGCATCATAACAGTTCAATTTGCAACGCCCTCTGATCCATTCGGACGGAATTAAAAACTAGGATACATGCCTTTTAGAACGCTTCCTCTATCTACCTATTTTGAAATACTAGCACAAAATGAGATATATACGAAAGTCGACGTTTTTAAAACTTCAATTCATCCGAAAAATGCACACTATTATTGAGACGGAAACGGCTACAGTAAGTTAGGCTCTATATTTATACAGGCATCTTAAGTGATGAGTTTTATAACACGATGTTTGTTCACATTACATTTAAATTTGTGCATATTGACGCAGTCGGGAAACTAAAGGGGGGTCTAAAGCAAAGCAATTAAGGAGAGAAAGCTGTAAGAGTAGAAAATCCTCCGCAATCTTGTTGCATTTGATATTGTAATCACAATCTCTGGTAACCTTTTTACGAAACATGTAGCAAGAAATGAGATGTTGCAATTTAAGCTTGATAGAATACAAGAAATCATACGAACTAATCCCAAAAATGTAACGTGCCATAGGGGACTTACCCATTCACTCCTAAGGGACTCTTCTAATCCTTATAAAACCCCAAGTTAATAATTTCGGGGATGAAGGATTATCGCGATCAAACGCGAAACTACAAACAGTGTAACTAACAGTATTAAAATGCCAACATTTTGTTTGCATTCAAGTAGTAAGAGACACCATCAAATAAGCGTCGACGCTGAGAAAAGTATAATATTCTAAAAAAAATTAAGAAACTTAGTTTAACTAAATTAAATAGCAGAAATCAAACTTTAAAACTTAAATGGTGTAACATGTATGACCGTTCATATGCAGTGCATAAAAAAGGAAATTAGGATTCTGGATAAAAATTGCACCACACAAATCCCTATACAAGAAGAATTGTGTTTACCGCCTCTAATGTCGTAAGTAGTGAAGTTTGAGTGCTTGTGCAGTTTAAGATCGGTGTTCTTTTTTTATATAAGATTTTTAAATCAAATTCAAATTTACGATATATTTTTATTAAACACTTAAGTTAAAATCCAGAATAATTTAAAATACCCTATCCCTATAGTAAGAATAGCTTCCTAAATATAAACGTTATTATATAAACACAGTCTGTATGCTGCACAAGTAAAGAAGAATACGTAGGCGGCGCACTTAAAGGACTCAATAAACAAATGACGCAAGATATACAGAGGCTGATTATTCGCCGCCAAAGAACAGAAGGAAAAGCGAAAAGTGAAGCGGGAAATTAAAAAGTAAGAAATTAAAAGTAGGAGGGGAAATAACAACGTGAAGTATTTATAAGATCTGACCGACGAATTTAGCAATGGAAGTAGCTGCGAATAGAACAATTGAAAAAAATCACGGGATCGCTGTCACCTGTGAAAAACTGGAAAACATAGATAAAAAGAAAGAAGATAATCAAAGCAAACTATGGACAAAAATATGAAACAGAAATGGATATTGTGAATAGATAACGACAAGCATGTTGTGGAAGGTAGAAAGTAGAATTTGGGATTAGTTTCCGCAATCTTGTAATTCTCGTTCTCCTTATTTTATCCTTTAGTCCTCACATTCTTTGAGCAATGTTTCTGACAAAGGTGGAAGAATTGCTATTTTCTAGGTCAGAATCTACCCATATAACATTTATTATTGGCTAGTTTTTTTTTAAACCCTGAAGTTGTATTTTGGCCTTCTTACATCAAATGGCTTCATGCTTTGTCTGTTGAATAGCGGGGGTATATATTTAAAGATGATGCGGAGTTCATATTGGGGCACATATATAACGATGACGAGGGAGACATTTATACCAGTTCTTATATGCTTCTTGGGGGTGTTCATAACCTTTCTCAACTAATCCTCAACATATAACTCTAGCCTATTTTGAACAATATATTTTTAATTTGCATTGTTCATTCTTTTAGCTCACATTTTTAATATTCCGATTTCTAAACGAATGGACAATCAACTCTTTTTCCGATATAAACAATATTTAACTATTCTAATAGAATTTAACAATAGACTAAGTTTCTAACATTCCATTTCTCAACCTTCCCTACAGGCTTCGATTCTATGCTTATCCTTATCTCATTTACACGTACTTAATATTCGTCTTATTTACATGGAAAGAGGACGGCCCTTTTCTATGTAATATGTCTTGAGCGATTTCCATGCAAAAAATATGTATCAAAATGAATATTAACTAAATATTAACTTAATTGAATGCATTGTCAAGGTTCTCTACCGTGAACAGGGACAAGTATTGGAAGATAAAAGTCTCTGCGACATTGACACACAAACACAAACAAAAATTCATCTAGGCTAAAGGACCAGACATAATAATAGTAAACAAAAAAGAAAGTGTAAGTTTCCTCCGTTTTATTTGATCATGTGATAAAGCGGGGAAAAACCAAACATGTATATACAGGGGGTTCATTGTAAATGAAACGTGTATGATTTCTGTAATTGTTCTAAGCACTAGCATCAGTTTAAAACAGTGGAAAAAGTAGACGAAATTGGAATCACAAGGAAAATTTATATCACTGATGGAAACAGAAGAAAGCTTCAATGCCTACTAGAAGCAATCCTTGAATGTCTCCGGTCTTTTTATACAGTATTTTTTGATTGACGACCAGACAGAACAAGGTAACTTGTATTATTTGAAATTTTCGTACAACTGTTATAATTTTGAATGTTATTTTCACAAAGTTTCAGTTAACATAACTTCCTAACTTCTTCAGGTATATCTTGTCGGATACGGAAACCTTACTCAGAACTCAGAAATCTACACGAAATTTCGAATCAAAACCTTTATTTAATCTACGGGAGTTTCATTCTCTCATTTCGTCAGCCATCCTTGGGTAGAATTCGTAAGTAATTTGCAATTGCATCTTGAGTGTCGTCTGCGTAGAGGATACTGCTCTCAGCATGCAGAAGAAAGCAACTTACAACTGAATTTAACCAAGTACTTTATTTAGTACCACAGGAATTCTTACTAATATGAATTTTGGGAGCTTTAAACCTGTATAAAAAAGTAGGCGCGAGCTTCCAAAATTCATACTATAATTGGCCGCATAAACTTGTAGCGGGCGACACTCATTGTACGCAATCATTATTGGCGATAGAGGAGCATGCTACCCTCTTGACTAAAGAAAAAGGTTCCATTAAAATCCCGTGCACATTCCCGAGTTCGACAGAAAAATAATCTAAGTTTGACAAGGTACATGCGAAGAACGTTGGCTAAAACGTTGTGCAAATAACACTCAAGATGAGAACTGTAGTTTGAATAATGCAAATAATACGAATTATCAATCCTCGTTTAAAAGATTCGAAAATATAACGAGAAAAGTAAACTACGAAGTAATTTTCATCAATTGAAGACCATTACATTAATACACTTGCTTTACTGATTTACAACTGGAAGACAGCTGGGAATCTTATATGAACATTTAAGCATCTATATATTTAATGAGGAAATCAAGTGTTTTATTAGAGATTAAAGCCACTTGATTTCTGAGGATTTTAAAACTAAACAGGAGAAAAAAAAACATATTCCTGTGAAGTATATAGCTTATTCTTTACGAAACTATTCAATATATATATATATATATATATATATATATATATATATATATATATATATATATATATATATATATATATATATTCAAATAACACTGACCGATTGAAGTTGATGCGTGATTCTGATGAGGAAAGCACACAAAGCATTTTAAAACAAGAACAAAAGTCAGTCCCGAGACTTATTACTTTTGCCTGACAACGTCAAGATGGGCCTCAGTCTTAACTGTGATGAAATATCATAATTCTGATTTTGGAAAGCACATTTCTATCTACCTCACTTTCTATCCCCCCCTCTCTCTCTCCACACACACACACACACACCAACACACACACATATCTATCTATATATCTATAAAAACAGAGATGTGTGTGCCACAGACGATTTCTGATTGGTTAATCCAATAATCACATCTCCTAAAAAAGTATAGTTCTTACGCTCTTAACTTTACCATAAAATATTTTGGTCTTATTTATTGTCCATCTTGGAAGGGTTTAATTTTTTTCTAACTTGCCATTTACAAATTAGAAAAATACGAAACTAACTTACAATCTAAAAATCGAACCTCCTACTCAACGTCCGCCATTCAGAAAGCAAACGCTGGACAGATTATTAGTACTACTACTACTACAAACAATACAGCACGAAAACACGCGCACACACGCACACACACTCACGTCCACTACCGTCCTTGGCTACGTCACGTTGTTATGGCAACACGATAAATACACAGTAAATTTTATTTTCTTCATTTCTACGCAAATATTACGCAAATGTAAATCATATAGAATATCTGTATGAATATAATTACACGTAATAGTTAAATAAAGATGATCATCGTATAAGAGAACCGAAAAAAAAACTAATAGGGAATTTGTATAAAGTTGTATTTTCTTTTTAAATAAATAGAAAAAAGGGGTGTTGATAAGACTATCGATACTTATACAGTTTAGTGACGACATTAAAAAATGGAAATATTGAAACAAACATTTTATTGTACGTAACTGTTATAGACTGAAGTTCTCCGAGAAAAAATTTCACTTCATTTGATCAAGTAGTTTGTTCTTACAGCGAAAAACAATTATTTATCACGACGACGTCAACGTGGCCATTTTGGAAATGTACCTAGCAGAATACCTCCATTTTATGCCAAATTTCGCAATCTAGCCTTTTTTTTCTCGCCATATTGAGATGCGCACAACACATCTGCAATTTTTTTACGTTTTTTTTTTTTTTTAAATCTGGAATTTTTTTGCGTATTTTTTTTTTTTAAATAAGAATACTATTGAATATGCAAAGAAATCGAAGAATGCAAAGAATTGAAGAATTTTTATACGAGATTATTTTCGAAACATGCCCAGTTGGACACGCATGGATAACTTCGAAACTTCGTTTATTTACTTCTGTTACAAATTAAAAAAAACAAAAAACACTCCAAACATGGCATCTGTCTTCGCAAAAAAAAAAAAAAATCTCATTCTGGTGGGGGGGAAAAAGGGCTAGATTGGCCTAAAATGGAGGTATTCTGCTATGTGCGGCAGTTACCTGCCCTTGGGGAATTCCTGGGCCTGCAATAACATTTCCAAAATGGCCACGTTGACGTAGCCGTGATAAATCATTGTTTTTCGCTGTAAAAAAAAACTACTTGATCAAATGAAGTGAATTTTTTTTCGGAGAACTTCAGTCTATAACAGTTACGTACAATAAAAATTTTTTTCAATATTTCCATTTTTTAATGTCGTCACTAAACTGTATAAGTACCAGACTATCAATACACACAAAAAAATATAGATTTATTTTTGGGTAAAGTTCCCCTGGGGTTTCCTTTCACTTCAGTAAATAATGGTATTTTTTTATATATATGGCGTACTATTATCCTTATATATATGATGTTCATGTTTATATATATGTATAAGTGATAGTGTCTGTGTGTGTCTGTGCGTCTGTGTGCATTTCCCTACGCTAAAACTCTGTCAATTTTAAGCCTACAGATTCGAAATTTGATATACAGGGTACTGAGATTTGGGTAAATCGATGTGATAGGTTTTCGACAGAAATTTGGCGATTAAGTGGTCAATATTCAACAACTAGACCTTTGAGAACTCTACCAAACTCCTCCTACAATTTAAGGTCTGAACACGTGATATTTTATATATAGATTCCTTGGACATGGATCTAACTTATTAACTTTACTTGATCCCTAAACAATAAATGTTAAGAGGTCATAATAGGGGTCAAAGTTTAAAAAAATTGACCTTTTTTTTTCCTCAGCATACACTTCAAAACACCTGGGCAACGCCGGGCACCGATTGCTAGTATATCTATAAAAACAGAGATGTGTGTGCCACAGACGATTTCTGATTGGTTAATCCAATAATCACATCTCCTAAAAAAGTATAGTTCTTACGCTCTTATCTTTACCATAAAATATTTTGGTCTTATTTATTGTCCATCTTGGAAGGGTTTAATTTTTTTCTAACTTGCGATTTACAACTTAAAAAAATACGAAACTAACTTACAATCTAACAATCGAACCTCCGACACCACGGCCGCCATTATGAAACTAAACTAAAAAAAAAAAAATACGCGCGTTCACTCGTTTTTTTGTGCATTTTTTTTTTTTTGGGGGGGGGCTAATTTAGCATAATAGTGTCCATTTAATAGTATTATCTTGAAAAAATAAGGAAAATTACCAAAAAAACAAACAAGAACAACAAAAGTGTGCCGTATTTTTAAAAGTTTTAATGCGTTATTTTTATTTGCTTTTTTTATTTCATCGGTGAAGAAAATGGCCAAACAGAAATTTTGAAGGCCAAATTTCGCGAATTTGGCCTTTTTTTTTAAGCAGTTTGGCCTTCAAAATTTCTGTTTGGCCATTTTCTTCACCGATGAAATAAAAAAAGCAAATAAAAACAACGCAATAAAACTTTTAAAAATACGGCACACTTTTGTTGTTCTTGTTTGTTTTTTTTGGTAATTTTCCTTATTTTTTTATTTTTACAAGAAAATACTATTAAATGGACACTATTATGCCAAATTAGCCCCCCCCCCAGAAAAATGCACAAAAATTCGAGATTTATGGTTTTGACGAGATAATTTAGCGAATTGTCCGGACTATTGCGAGATAACCATCCATTAGTTTTTCCTGAAATTTTGCCACAAATTGTATTTCATTACATAGATGTGCATAGTAACAACATTTTTTTGCCGAAAATTCCCGTTGCGTCTCCAGATTTCATCGGTGAAGAAAAAGGCCAAACAGAAATTTTGAAGGCCAAACTGCTTTAAAAAAGGGCCAAATTCGCGATTTGGGAAAATCGATGTGATAGGTTTTCGACAGAAATTTGGCGATTAAGTGGTCAATATTCAACGATTTGACCTTTGAGAACTCTACCAAACTCCTCCTACAATTCTGGGTCTAAACAGTAAACACTTGATATTTTAGATATAGATTCCTTGGACATGGATCTAACTTATTAACTTTACTTGATCCCTAAACAATAAATGTTAAGAGGTCATAATAGGGGTCAAAGTTTTAAAAAATTGACCGTTTTTTTTTTTCTCAGCATTAACCTCAAAACACCTGGGCAACGCCGGGCACCGATTGCTAGTGTATATATATATATATATATATATATATATATATATATATAGATATATATTCCTCTCACCCCTTCTTTCCTTCGCCCCTCTTGCTATACAAAATAATGAAATGACAATATTTTAAATATATATATATATATATATATATATATATATATACCTATAAAGTTATTTTTTCTCGTTCTTACATTGATATTCAAAATCTACTTTTTATCTAAAAATTATTGAAAACGAACTTCTTAATATACTTTAATTATTTAAAATAATTAAAACGAAGTTTTAATATACTCAAATATAATGGATATGCGAGTGACTACACAAAGATTAACTAATTTGAATATTTCTTTGAAAAAGTAATTAATTACTTTTTCATTTTATGGTTTCTTATTATATGATGGGCTCCATTTCATTATTAGGTTGAATTCCATTTATACATAGATTTTTAAATTCTGCATGGTGTAGAATTTAAGATGAAAAGCTTTTAGCACACAGATGTATATATATATATATATATATATATATATATATATATATATATATATAAGTGTGTGAGATGTCTCTATAAAACTTCTTTCTGCATATTAACTCTACAGTTGAAATTTGATATATAACCTATATAGACATGCAACACATTTTCCATATTGTTTTTAGCCAACAAAAGTTGCTGTTAAAGGGTCAAAATTGAAAATAAAAATCAGTTGATCTTGGCAGCAGTAGTGGACTAAACCTATTTACATACGCAAAGCCACCTTTAAATATTAAACAACTTTTTTTGTAATTTTTTTTAACTATTTACATAAGTGTAGGCGTGGTTCAGAAACTAAAGAATGAGGCTAGAGAGTTTTATGTTTTGATTTCGATTGAGGCCGATGGCACCCAAGTCATATATTTTCACTTTTGATCTCACTTCTCTATATCAGGTACAATATAATAGTCGATAAAGAATTGCCTATATAATAATAATTATGTAATCTACATGAATTAAAATAGCTTATTCTAGCGTATCTCATGGCCGGGCAACACTAGACGGTTTGCTAATAATCTGCCTACCATTATATAAAAGGAAATTTGTGTGCGTGTGGGTGTGTGTGAGTATTCTTTATGAATTCGAAAATGGCTGGGTCGATTTTTATGAAAATTAAGACAAATGTACTTTTGTATTTGGCAGTGTTCTTAGATAAGTTTTCTATCAGGATGTCTTCGATAAGTATCGATAATTAATAATCGCAATATTCCAATGAAAGAAGACACAGGCGATGTTGACAAACGTTACCTTGAATTAAAGCCATTATGACTGTACAACCAATAAAGCCATGCATATAAAATCAACATTAGGTTCTTTGACACGAGAGTGGCGCATTCGGAATGAATATTTCTGTTTAGAGCACAATTGAACCATGCTACTTGACTTTTGCCTTTTAACTTTAATTCAAGCCACTATATGTAAAACTAATTTATAAAATCAACAGTAGGTTCTTTACAGTACAATGCACCGCCATGGAGCCCTAACTAGAGCAGGCAATCAATTGATTTGATTGAAAAATTTGCGATATCGATGACAATAAAAATATTGGAGTGTAAATAATTCATTTGCCATCATATAATCTCGAACAAGTTGAGTTTTATCTAGCCCTGACATTGATATTAAAACCCTACCTTTTCTATTTAAAATTATTAAAATGAACTTTTTAATATACTCAGTCATGTATATGCAGGCGACTACACGAAGCTTAATTCATTTTCATATTCCTTTGAGAAACGAGTGTTCATTACTTAATTATTGATTGCTTGAAGGTTCACTATATAAAAAGCACTGTTTATACGATAATTTAAATTTAAAGTAGTTTTAAAAGCAGGCAAGTTTGATTGATAGGTTGGAAACTTTTTGTAGGCCCCTTGTAACGTAGCCGTTATATCAATGAAACAGAGAACAGGCAAACACTCGACTCACTCTCTTATTTTAATAAAAGCATTTATACCTGGTATTTCCAACACCGAATTTTTGTTTTCAAATATTTAAACGGCTCATTTTTCCTTTTCCGGCCGCGTGTGATGTTTTATCGTTGCTGTGACGTCACCCACGTGTCGCGAACACGATCTTTTCCAAACACTGGTCACGCCTCGAACACGTGCTTTTTCGGACACCTGTTTTACCGAACACCTTTCTCTTAAAATATGTCGAATACCTCTGCTTCTCTGAACACGTGCTTCTCAGAATACCCTTCTTCGCCGACACGTGTCGTTTTGTCTCTGCTGTGACGTCACATCGCGCAGCCGGCTTGGTCATTTTCATGTGTTATACTCTACTGCTAGTACCAGCACTAGCGGCTCTATTATACCCTGTCTAAGAGCGAGAGTCTAGTGGCAGACGCACAAGCCCAGATTTGGCAAAATACTCCATACACACTTTTCTACTTTGTCTTAATATAGTAGTATATCATAGTCTTTTACAAAATGCACGTAAATGAATCGGCCCTCAACTTAGGTAGGCGTACGATTAATGATATAACAAGAGCTCGGTCTCTTCCCTGTACGCAGATTTTGTAACCGATTTTAATATCGTAGTTCTTAAACTTTATCGATTTCTGTTTAACAAAGTTATTAATCACCCATTATGAGCCTGCTATCTTCAAGTGATAGCTGTTTATTAAGTATTGCACCCACTGGTTCATGGTTTCTGGGAAATTCGTAATTTTCCAGTTGATTTCATTTTAATGACAAAGCAGCTCAACCATGAATTTGGGCGCTTCAACTTGCGTAACTATACCTTCTTTAATCATTTTGTCCAATTCATCTTAGAATTCTTTATCAAGCACAAAGGGAATTTCTCATTTCGAGAACATTATCAAATAGTTGACATTTTTCTTTGTTATTTGACTCTCGAACAAGGTGGGTTGGATTGTGGTGGTTAGTTGTGGGGCATTGATGACAATAAGGAGTGTTGGAACGGCGGCACGTGTTCAAATTCATTCGGGTGCTCGAAAATATTGCAATGTTCCTTTTTCTCAGTACTTAAAAATAATATAATTAAATTAAATAATAAATAGAAGCTGCTGATTCCTATATATATATATATATATATATATATATATATATATATATATATATATATATATATATATATATATATATACATATATATACTAGCAGTACCCGCTAATCGGCATTGCCCGGTGGAAGCGTGTCCCCCTCGAAAAAAGTAAAGTACGGTTGTTATTGTTGTTGTTGTTGTTGCTGCTGCTGCCGCCCCTCCCCCAGAACCTGCTCATGTTACGAACAGATTTCGGAATAGACACCCCCAACTCCTCACGGTAAGAACGTCTATCAGAATGTCAAAAACGGGTGAAAAGAGGTGGTATTGAGCAGTCCCCAGCATTAAAAAAAAAAATTAATAAAAATAGCAGCGAGTGAAAACGAAAAAAGAAACTAAACTCAGTAGGCAGCCCGGTAAAACTTGCGTAGAAGGCACTGTTTTTCGGTTGTTGGAGAAATGGTACGGAAATTTAAATTTTTTTCCGTTGTAATCTTCTTGTTAACAACTTGCGCATGCGCCCAAACAGAGGGAAATTTATGCAATCAAAATATATGCAGGATATATATATATATATATATATATATATATATATATATATATATTAAATAATTACGTGTTATATACGTTTGAAACCAAAAACAACGCATTATTACAAAATAACGGGACATTTATTTTGTTTGAAAATTATGTTGAAATTCATAAATATATTTCGAGGCAAAGCCTCATCATCAGTATGTATTTCTTTTTTTGTCATGTTGTTGCTGGGGCAGATAATCAAAAAGTAGAAATCCGTTTGTTGTTTTTACGGTAGTTTTTTTAAAATCTCGGAACGGTGCGTTAGATCACGCGGGATTCACGTTAAGATTTATTGTTCCTTAGAAGCGCCGGTTGAGTTTGAATAAAATAAATACGTATTAGATACGTTTGAAACCAAAAACAACGCATTATTACAAAATAGCCAGACATTTATTTTGTTTGAAAATTATGTTGAAATTCATAAATATATTTCGAGACAAAGCCTCATCATCAGTATGTCTTTCTTTTTTTGTCATGTTGTTGCTGGGACAGATAATCAGAAAGTAGAAGTCCGTTTGTTGTTTTTACGGTAGTTTTTTTAAATCTCGGAACGGTGCATTAGGTCACGCGGGATTTACGTTAAGATTTTTTGTTCCTTAGAAGCGCCGGTTGATTTTGAATAAAATAAATGCGTATATATATATATATATATATATATATATATATATATATATATATATATATATATAATTTATCTTTAAAGAAGTATTTTCTAAAAGTGTGTAATTACTTTTTACTTTATAAAAAATGTTTGTGTATTTTATTATTTTAAATGAAAACAAAGTAAAACATATAAGCGGAACATTTTTTTTTTTGTATGTGCACAGATTTTGAACTGGACGTATCTAAGCGTCCGCTCGGCTTTGCCAGGAGCCTGACGTCAATAGCTGGATTATGCCGAGCGTTTCCGATGATCAAATCTGAATAACGGTAGGTAAAAGAAAAATGCAAATTGCAAAATAACAAAAAACAGAACGACCAACTGTAATTTTGTGTAATATTCATCTAATGTTTCATAATAAACATTTTTATGCGAAAATTATTATTATCATCTTTTTGTATTTTGTGTTTTATTTTGGATAGATCATGTTTAGCAAACAGAAGTTTTTTGGTACTCTTGACCCGAATCCTCGATATTTTCCATCAATCATGGCTGGGGCTCGACCGGCAATTACCGAATTAAGCCGAGCGAAATAATATATGCAGACAAATTTCCAAACAAATAAACCGGAAAACCAAAAATACAACAAATAACAAAAACAAGAAAAAATCAACCGTAAATTTACTGAATATATATTTTTCAAGAAAAATTGCATTTTGTATTTATTAATTTTATTTATTTTCCTTGTACATTTTTTATTCAAGAAAAGTTATTTTTTCTTAAAACAAAAGATGAATATTTTTAAACGGTAAATGTTTAGGTGAAAGTACAGTTTTTTGTCAAGAAAACTTACATGAGGAGGGGCAAGAAAATCGGCAGAATTTATTCTTTATATAAAAAAAGATAAATAATTTTTATGAAAAGCTTAAATTATTAAGTGAGAGTAGAGATCTTTATTTTTCAAAAGAACCTGCAAGTATTTTGTAAAGAAAGGTAATGTTAGCACATTACTTCAATTGGATATGTACATAAAAGTTTTGTTAGCGCATTAATTCAATTGGATATATACATAAAAGTTTTGTTAGCACATTAATTCAATTGGATATGTACATAAAAGTTTTGTTAGCACATTAATTCAATACGATATACATAAAAGTTTTGTTAGCACATTAATTCAATTGGATATGTACATAAAAGTTTTGTTAGCACATTAATTCAATTGGATATGTACATAAAAGTTTTGTTAGCACATTAATTCAATTGGATATATACATAAAAGTTTTGTTAGCACATTAATTCAATTGGATATGTACATAAAAGTTTTGTTAGCACATTAATTCAATTGGATATGTACCTAAAAGTTTTGTTAGCACATTAATTCAATACGATATACATAAAAGTTTTGTTAGCACATTAATTCAATTGGATATATACATAAAAGTTTTGTTAGCACATTAATTCAATTGGATATGTACATAAAACTTCTGTTAGCACATTAATTCAATTGGATATGTACATAAAAGTTTTATTAGCACATTAATTCAATTGGATATGTACATAAAAGTTTTGTTAGCACATTAATTCAATTGGATATGTACCTAAAAGTTTTGTTAGCACATTGATTCAATACGATATACATAAAAGTTTTGTTAGCACATTAATTCAATTGGATATACATAAAAGTTTTGTTAGCACATTAATTCAATTGGATATGCACATAAAAGTTTTGTTAGCACATTAATTCAATTGGTTATGTATATAAAATTTGGCTCCATATTTTCTTCGTCTTTCGCTGTTTTGCTTCCTTCCACACCCTTTCGACGTGATGTGTTGTTGTCTTCGTCGCGGTGTCTACAAGAATGCAGACGATAATTAACAATCAATCTCCTCCAATTTTGTTATAAGCTTCGAGCAGTCAGGCACGATCGTGATCACCGGCAGAATATATTTGTTTATTATTAAAAGGAGAGGTTCGGCGTTTCAGTTTGGTACGATTTAGCGTTTTAATATTTGAACAACGCTCGGCTTAATCCGATGATTGCCAGTCGAGCGCGAGGATCCGGGTCAACTACCACAGAAGTACTTTATTTAAAAAAATATTATGTATATTTTTATTTTCAAGTTTTTGTGCAAATTGTTTTCTTTTCAAGGAAATTAGTACGAAAGGTTTTAGAAAATGTCAAATTGTGATTATTTATTCATTTATGTTTGGTGAAAGAAAATTTTAAAAGGTGCACATCCATAGAATCAATCGCTTACGGAGCCTCTATTTGCAATGATGCATCCATCGCTAGATGTAATGCAATTCTTTTTAGGATACGATTTTTTTTTTTTGACAAACAAAAATACTACTTAAGGCGGCTGCGGTTGTTTGTCTAACATCAATAAATTCAGAATGCTGCTAGTCTCTTTGCTTTCCATATAACATCTAGTTTTTTTGTGTCTTTGTTTAAAAGAAGGCCGATAGCCATTAGTCGCGTGCTCTCGTGTAATGAATGAATGCGTGAATGTAGGATTGGCATGAAATTTATTAACTAATGTTATAGATTCCTTAAAAAATGTTATTGATTTATTAAATAATGTTATTGATTCATTAACAAATGTTATTGATTTATTAACTAATTTTATTGATTTATTAACTAATGTTATTGATTTATGAACTGATGTCATTGATTTATTTACTAATATTATTGATTTATGAACTAATCTACTGATTTATTAACTAATGTTATTGATTCATTCACTAATGTTATTGATTCATTAACTATTATTTTTGATTCATTAACCAATGTTATTGATTCATTAACCTATGTTATTTATTCGTTAACTAATCTTATTGATTTATGAACTTATGGTTTTGATTTATTAACTAATGTCATTTATTCATTTACAAATGTTATTGATTCACCGACTAATGTTATTGATTAATTATATAATGTTATTGATTTATTAACTAATACTATTGATTCATGTACTTATGTTAGTGATTAATTAACTAATGTTATTGATGTATTAACTAATGTTATTGATTCACTACCTAATGTTATTGATTCATTAACTAATGTTTTTGATTCATTAACTACTGTTATTGATTTATTAACTAATGTTATTGATCCATTAACAAATGTTATTTATTTATTAACTGATGTTATTGATTGATTAACAAATGTTATTGATTTATTAACTAATGTTATTGATTTATTAACTAATGTTAATGATGTAAATAACTAATAGTATTGATTTATAAATAATGTTATTGATTAATTAACTAATGTTATTGATTTATTAAATAATGTTATTGATTTATTAACTAATGTTATTGATTTATTAATTTATGTTATTGATTCATTAACTAATGTTATTGATTTATTAACTAATGTTATTGATTTATTAACTAATGTTATTGATTTATTAACTAATGTTATTGATTTATTAACTAATGTTATTGATTTATTAATTTATGTTATTGATTCATTAACTAATGTTATTGATTTATTAACTAATGTTATTGATTTATTAACTAATGTTATTGATTTATTAATTTATTTTATTGATTCATTAACTAATGTTATTGATTTATTGACTAATGTTATTGATTTATTAATTTATGTTATTGATTCATTAACTAATGTTATTGATTTATTAATTTATGTTATTGATTCATTAACTAATGTTATTGATTTATTAATTTATGTTATTGATTTATTAACTAATGTTATTGATTTATTAATTTATGTTATTGATTCATTAACTAATGTTATTGATTCATTAACTAATGTTATTGATTTATTAATTTATGTTATTGATTCATTAACTAATGTTATTGATTTATTAATTTATGTTATTGATTCATTAACTAATGTTATTGATTTATTAATTTATGTTATTGATTCATTAACTAATGTTATTGATTTATTAATTTATGTTATTGATTCATTAACTAATGTTATTGATTTATTAATTTATGTTATTGATTCATTAACTAGGTTATTGATTTATTAATTTATGTTATTGATTTATTAACTAATGTTATTGATTTATTAATTTATTTTATTGATTCATTAACTAATGTTATTGATTCATTAACTAATGTTATTGATTTATTGACTAATGTTATTGATTTATTAACTAATGTTATTGATTTATTAACTAATGTTATTGATTTATTAATTTATGTTATTGATTCATTAACTAATGTTATTGATTCATTAACAAATGTTATTGATTCATTAACTAATGTTATTGATTTATTAACTAATGTTATTGATTTATTAACAAATGTTATTGATTTATTATCTAATGTTATTGATTTAGTAACTAATGTTATTGATTTATTAGCTAATGTTATTGATTTATTAACTAATGTTATTGATTCATTAGCCAATGTTATTGATTTTTTAATTAGTTTTATTGATTCATTAAGTAATGTCATTGATTTATTAACTAATGTTATTGATTTATTAACTAATATTATGGATTTATTAAGTAATGTTATTGATTTATGTATTTATATTATTGATTCATTAACTAATGGTATTGATTCAGAAACAAATGTTATTGTTTTATTAACTAATGTTATTGATTACTTAATAAATGTCATTGATTTAATTACTAATGTTTTTTATTTATTATCTAATATTATTGATTCACTAACTAATGTTATTGATTCATTAACTAATGGGTGTGGTGGCTCACATTCGTTTGCATCTGTGGATAGTAATTACACATAAATAGGAAGACTCAGTTAGGCTGAGTGTGCGTTCACCAGAAGACAAGTTATTGATTTATTATATAATGTTATTGTATTTATTAACTAATGTTATTGATTTATTAATTAATGATATTGATTTATTAATTTATGTTATTGATTCATTAACTAATGTCATTGATTGATTAACTAATGTTATTGATTTATTAACTAATATTATTGATTTATTAAGTAATGTTATTGATTTATTAAGTAATATTAATCATTCATTAACTAATGTTATTGATTCATTAGCTAATATTATTTATTTATTAACTAATGATATTGATTTATTAACTAATGTTATTGATTCATTAACTTATGATATTGATTGATTTACTAATGTTATTGATGTATTAACTGGTGTTATTGATTTATTAACTAATGTTATTTGTTCTTTTACTAATGTTATTGATTTTTTAATTAATTTTATTGATTTATTAACTAATGTGATTGATTTATTAACTAATGGTATTGATTTATTAACTTATATTATTGATCTATTAAGTAATGTTATTGATTTATTAACTAATGTTATTGACTCATTAACTAATGTTTTTGATTCATTAACAAATGTTATTGTTTTATTAACTAATGTTACTGATTCATTAACAAATGTCATTGATTTAATTACTAATGTTTTTTTATTTATTAACTAATATTATTTATTCACTAACTAATGTTATTGATTCATTAACTAATCTTATTGATTCATTTACTAATTGGTGTGGTGGCACACATTCATTTGCATCTGGGGATAGTAATTACACATAAATAGCAAGACTCAGTAAGGCTTAGTGTGTGTTCACCAGAAGCCACCGAAGGTCGCTGAGAGCAGATATGTTACTCCAGCAAAGACTCTCTTATTTGACACCATTATGTAAATATCCTGTAAATATACCTTTTTCTTATACACTTCTTATTTGATCTATCTTTGTTTGTTAGGTCGTCATCTGTATTGCTTTCTACGTTACTTGTTTCAACCTACAAACTTAACAGTGACGACGAGGATGAAAGTCAAATATAACAGTTTGACGAAGAAATGGAAAGAACTCACTAAAAAAAGTACAACGCAACGGTTGACCTTTCTAAGGAATACAAGTTTTTACGAACGAAATAGTCGTAAAAACGGATTTTTACGCTTAAGAGAAGTTCGACTCAAGCGGAAAAAATGAATAATTCAGCGAACATTGGAAAATTGTAAAATATTTTCCTCGCGGAAGTACTACACTAAAAGAAAAAAACGGTTGTTTCCCAAATTCCAAGAACAAAAACTACATTCAGGTAAAAAAGTAACGTCGATTAATAGTATTTTATTTACTAAAATACTAGTCGGAAAAAAAGAGACAAACCAATACCTTAAATTGCAGTCTCAAAAAAAAAAAAACTCGAACGTGGCAAAAAAACAAAAAAAACATTACGCCGTTTCCCGTGGAATCCATCTAAAAAAAATAACAAACTGTAAAAGTGAATTTTTGTAAAACGACAAACAGATTCGTATAACTAAATTACGAAGAACAGATTGGTATTACTAAATTACAAGGAAGTAACATACGAAGAAAAAAAAAGTTCACCAGTGGATTTCCTAAACTGCTGTAAACCAAATCTTTCTCTTCGGTATTTAAAAAAAATACTTTTTCCTAAAATCAAGGAAAGCTTTATTTTAAACTAAGGTTGTCACTGGATAACGGATATAATACAGTAAAACGTCACGCAAAAAAAAAAATTAAATGTAGTCCATACATTTTATTTTTTTCAATTGTGACTCGAGTTGAAAAACTTTTTTTTTATGGAAAGATTTGTACTTAAGTTCGGCTGTTATTTATTAGGAAATGCCTAAAACGGAAAAGTAAATCGTATCTTGTCGTTTCAGCAAAAGCCTCAGTTCTTATGTTGTGGTTGGCTGAGCTTGACTCGCTAGCGAAGTGAGAAAATATTATTTGAGCGGCGATATTACTATTGAAAACAGGAACTATGAACAACTTTTTTTGTGAGACAAGCCATTTTATATGGTACGGGTATTGTATTGCATGTGAAATTGTACAATTTTTCTTCGTAACTTCATTACTACTACTGAAGGATAAAAAAATGGAAGATTTATCTAGAATGTTAATGCAATTTTTGCAGACGCAACAAAAGGCGCAATTCGAGCTAGATGCACGTAGAGAGAAGAAATTATTGAAATGGCAAATAGAACAAGAAGAAAGGCAGAAGAAATTAGAATTTGAACAAGAATAAAGGCAGAAGAAATTACAACTTGAACAAGAAGAAAGGCAGAAGAAATTACAATTTGAATATGAAGAAAGGCAAAATGAACGTTTTGCTAAAACACTGGAATTATTAAAGACTAATCGAGAAAATGTCAACAGTACTAATTTCTCGCATACAACTATATTTAATAGCATGGACACATTTAATTATGTGGCGGAGGAAGGAAAGACTTTTGAAGCATACTATACAAGATACGAGGATGTCTTTCAACTGGACTGCAAAAGTTGGCCAAATAGCCAAAAAGTGAACCTTTTACTCAGGAAGTTGGGTGTAAGAGAACACAGTAAGTTCGTAGATTATATGCTACCTAAAAAAACTACGGAATTAGATTTCATGGAAGCTGTAAAATTACTAAAAGAATTATTTAATCCGAATATATCTCTTTTTCATAAGAGATGGTTGTGTATGAATCTAAGGAAGATGGACAACCAAGATTATTTGACATACGCATCAGTTGTCAATAAAAACTGATAATTTTAAGCTAGCGGAACTAACAGTAGAAGATTTCAAATGCCTAATCTTCGCACAAGGGTTAGTCTCCACGAAAAAGGCAGAAATACGCAGACGAGTGTTGTCTAAGCTGGAATCTGAGCAAGATTTAACACTTCAGAAATTAGCAGAGGATTGTGAAAGGGCCATTACACTAAAAATGGATTAAAAAAAGATAGAAGAATCCGGATTGGCATATGTAAGAAAGGTTAGAAAACCCATACACACCAACCAAGAACTATACAAATAAAAGCAGTCAAAACGGAACGAGATATTCCAAATATAATAATTATAATTATAGTAAAGAATATAACAAGTCTCTTCCTAGATATAACTGTAAGAGATGCGCAGAAAGACATTAGGAATCGGATTGCCCTTATAAGAAGAAAAAATGCTACATTTGCAAGAAAGTCGGACACAAAAGCGATTGTTGCAGATATAAAGATTTCACCAGAAAGAGAGTACAGCAAACAAAATCAAATGAAAAATTAGACAAAAATCGGCGAAAATACATAAAAGCGGAAATATTTAAAACGCCAATAAAATTACAACTGGATTCAGGATCCGATATTTCTATAATAAATTTGAATACACGGAAAAAGTTGGGTAAACCAACCATGATGAAAACAAGTGAATCAGCTCGGACGGTAACTTTGAATTTGAAGGAAAAGTTATCCTTCCGATAAAATTAAAAGGGATTACGAAGAAATTAAAAATGTTCGCATTGAAAAATAGCGAAAACCTGTTTGGAATAGATTTAATTGAGAAATTTGGACTCTGGGATAAGCCAATTAATACATTCTGTAAAAAAATAGAATGTACTACTCCAACAACAGAAAATATAAAAGAGGACTTAAAAAATTATTCCCTGATGTATTTATGACTAAATTAGGTCGTTGAAATAAATGCCTTAAATGGCCTCATTTGAACTTAAAGAAAACACCAGCCCAATTTTTAGAAAAAAGCGAAACGTTCCGTTCGCTGGGTTGGAAAAGATTAATAAAGAATTAGACAGATTGGAACAGACAGGAATACTATCAAAAATAGAACATAGCGACTGGGCAGCCCCCACCGTATATGTAAAGAAAAAGAATGATGAATCAGAGTGTGCGCAGACTTTTCGACAGGTCTAAACTCCATATTACAAGATTACCATTACCCTCTACCAAGCCCAGAGAAAATATTCATAAAGTTGAATGGTGGCAATATCTTCTCCAAGATAGACTTGAGCCACGCGTATTTACAAATACCGGTCGAGGAGAATTGCTCAAAGATACTATGCATCAACACGCATAAGGGATTGTACAAATACAACCAGTTGCTTTTGGCATCAAAGTAGCGCCTGCCATTTTTCAACAAGCGATTGACACCATGCTAAGTAGTATTGAGTGCGCATGTGCATACCTGGACGACATATAATGAATAAACATGGGCGACGTCCAGACCCATCTGCGACAATAAAAAACATGCCAGCAACTAATAACGTAACAACCTTGCAGAGTTTCTTAGGACTCGCAAATTATTACCAATCTTTTATTGAAGGGGTGCATAATTTGCGAGCTCCCTTAAATGAGCTGCTAAAAAAGGAAACACCTTGGAACTGGACGCAAGAATGTCAAACCGCTTTTGACAAAATAAAGAGCGCACTAACATCTGAATTATTTCTAACTCACTATGACACAAAATTAAATATAGTCGTCGCTAGTGACGCTAGTTCCTACGGCATAGGAGCATGCATTCAAGATATCATGCCTAATGGATCTAGAAAGCCGATAGCTTACGCTTCGAGAACGCTGCTTTCAGCAGAGAAGGCGTATTGACAGATTGAAAAAAAAGCGTTGAGTATAATCTTTGCAGTGACTAAATTCCACCGATATTTATATGGTAGACAATTCATACTTGAAACCGACCATAAACCATTAGTCACAATCTACGGATCAAAAAAAAAAAAAGGATTGCCTGTATACACCGCAAATAGATTGCTGCGCTGGGGTACGATCCTACTGAATTACGATTTCCAGCTACAACATCTAGCATTGAAAAAAAATTTGCCATGCAGATGGACTTTCAAGACTGATACCACAGAAACATAATTTGGAAGAATCAGTGATTGCAGCAATTCGAACAAACGTCGAAGTGAAAAATATGGTAGCAAACATCATTAAAGAACTACCGGTAACATTTAGGATATTAAAATTGAGCCGATTAAGATGAATATATAAATGATATAAAAGAAAAAATTATAAATGACAAAAAGGTTCAGGAAATTTTTTCCATATGTAACGATGTGTTATCATATAGCGAGAGAGTAGTAATACCTAAAACGTTGCAGAGGAGGATTTTGAGAGACTTCCACACAGGACATCCGGGGATAAATCGGATGAAGTCTCTAATGATAAGCTACGTATACTGGCGTAACATGGACATCGACATAGCTACAACAATAAATAGATGTGAAGGATGCCAGTTAGCGGCAAAATCCCCACCTATAGTACACAAACCTTGGCCGAAAACCGATCACCCATGGTCGAGAATCCACATGGACTTCACTGGTCCAGTAGGAGAAAATTACTATTTAATTGTAGTAGATAGTTATACAAAATGGCCTGAGGTAATGCGTTGCAGGAATCCAACAACGAACAACTCAATAGGATTCCTACACGAGTTATTTGCACGATTTGGTGTGCCAGACACACTGGTCACTGACAATGGAACTCAATTCATATCCACAGATTTTAAGGAATTTTGTGACACGTTCCAAGTAAAGCATATCACTACTCCGCCGTATCATCCAAGATCGAACAGCCTCGCGGAGAGGTTCGTGGACACGTTAAAACGAGCGTTGAAACCATACGGAAAAAGCTTTGCAACAACTTTTGCAAATATATAGGATTACACTGCACCCTAATACCCCGTCAAACATATCACCAGCTGATTTAATGTTTGCCAGAAAGGTGAAATCAGCGTTTGATAAACTATTTCCAAGACAGACAATTGTCCGAAACACGACACACATGATAAGAAAGAAATATAACTCGGGATATCGAGTATATTTCAAGTGCTACAGGAACAACATTTCTTACTGGGAATGTGGAGTAGTGGATAAACGCATTGGTGATTGTACATACATGATTAAAGGTCCACAAATATACATAAAGGCACCTGCATCAAATAAAAAAAACGCCACATTCAAGATCGTGATTATAGAACAGCAGTCGAAAAGGAGGAAACCATAGACATCATATACGAATCCTTTAATTTGGAACCGCCTCAATATCCACCTGAACCCCGAAGATCAGGTAGAAAAAGAAAGTTTAATGAACCATTAATGTTAAATCCCAAGAGAAAAAGATATTGAAATCTGTGCTACTTCAAATCTTTGGAAGAGGGTGTTGTGGTGGCACACATTCATTTGCATATGTGGATAGTAATTACACATAAATAGGAAGACTCAGTTAGTCTGAGTGTGTGTTCACCAGAAGCCACCGAAGGTCGCCGAGAGCAGATATGTTTCTCCAGCAAAGACTCTCTTATTTGACACCATTATGTAAATATCCTGTAAATATAACTTTTTCCTAATACACTTCTTATTTGATCTACCTTTGTTTGTTAGGTCGTCATTTGTATTGCTTTCTACGTTACTTGTTTCAACCTGCTAAATTAACACTAATGTTATTGATTTATAAACTAACGTTATTGGTTTATTAACTAATGTTATTGATTCATTAACTAATGTTATTGATTTATTAACTAATGTTATTGATTCATTAACAAATGTAATTGATTTATTCACTAATATTATTGATTCATTAACTAATGTCATTGATTTATTAACTAATGTTATTGATTTATTAACAATGTTATTGATTATTAATTAATATTATTGATTCATTAACTAATGTTACTGATTTATTAACTAATGTTATTGATTCATTAACAAATGTTATGATTAATTAACTAATGTTATTGAGTCAGTAACAAATATTATTTATTTATTAACTAATGTTATTGATATATTATCTAATGTTATTGATTTATTAATTAATATTATTGATCTATTAACTAATGTTATTGATTTATTAATTATTGTTATTGATTCATTAACAAATGTTATTTATTTATTAACTGATGTTATTGATTTATTAACAAATGTTATTGATTTATTAACTAATGTTATTGATTTGTTAATTAATATTATAGATTTGTTAATTAATATTATAGATTCCTTAAGTAATGTTATTGATTTATTAACTAATGTGATTGATTTATAAACTAATGTTATTGATTAATTAACAAATTTATTGATTCATTAACTAATGTTATTGATTTATTAAATAATGTTATTGATTCCCTAACTAATGTTATTGATTCATTAACCAATGTTATTGACTCATTAACAAATGTTATTGATTTATTTGGTAAGGTTATTGATTCATTATCTAATGTCATTGATTTATTAACTAATGCTATTCATTCATTAACAAATGTTATTTATTTATTAACTAATCTTATTGATCTATTAACTTATGTTAATGATTATATATTAATATTATTGATTCCTTAACTTATGTTATTAATTTATTAAACTCAGGTTATTGATTCATTAACTAATGTTATTGATTCATTAACTAATGTTATTGATTTATTAACTAATGTTATTGATTTATTAAATATTGTTATTGATTTATTAAAAACTTCTATTGTTTCATTAACTGATGTTATTGATTCATTAACTTACGTTATTGATTTATTAACTAATGTTATTGATTCATTTACTAATGTTAATGATTCAGTAACTAATGTTATTGAGTTTTTAACTAATGATATTGATTCATAAACTAATGTTATTGATTCATTAACTAGTGTTATGTATTCATTAATGAATGTTATTGATTCATTAACTAATGTTATTGATTCACCAACTAATGTTATTTATTTATTAACTAATGTTATTGATTCATTAAATAACGTGATTTATTCATTAACTAATGTTATTGATTTTTAACTAATGTTATTGATTCATTAACTTATGTTGTTGATTCATTAACTACTTTTATTTATTCACCAACTAATGTTATTGATTTATTAACTAATGTTATTGATTCATTAATTAATGTTATTGTGTCATTAACTAATGTTATTGATGTATTAAATAATGTTATTGATTTATTAACCAATGTTATGGATTCATTAACTAATGTTATTGATTTATAAACTTATGTTATTGATTTATTAACTAATGTTATTGATTCAATTATTTATGTGATTCATTTGCTAATGTTATGGATTTATTAACTAATGTTATGTATTTTTTTATAATGTTATTGATGTATTAAATAATGTTATTGTTTCCTTTATTAATGTTATTGATGTATTAACTAATGTTATTGATTCATTAAATAATGTTATTTTTTAATTAACTAATGTTGTTGATGTATTAAATTATGTTATTGATTTATTCAATAATGTTATTGATTCATTAACTTATTTTAGTGAGTGATTGACTAATGTTATTGATTTCTTATTAAGGTTATTGATTCATTTACTAATGTTATGTGTATTTATTAACTAATGTTATTGATTTATTTAATATTGTTATTGATTTATTAAATAATGTTATTGATTTATTAACTAATGTTATTGATTTATTAACTAATGTTATTGATTTATTAACTAATGTTATTGATCCATTAACTAATGTTATTGATTTATTGACTGATGTTATTGTTTTTTTAAATATTGTTATTGATTTATTACATAATGTTATTGTTTCCTTAACTGATGTTATTGATTCACTAACTAATGTTATTGAGTTATTAACTAATGTTATTGATTCATAAACTAATGCTATTGATTCATTAACTAGTGTTATGTATTCATTAACGAATGTTATTGATTCATTAACTAATGTTATGTATTCATCAACTAATGTTATTGATTCATTAACTAATGTTATTGATTCACCAACTAAGGTTATTTATTTATTAACTAATGTTATTGATTCATTAACTAATGTTATTGATTTATTAACTAATGTTGTTGATTCATTAACTAATGTTATTGTTTCATTTACTAATGTTATTGATCCATTAAATAATGTTATTGATTCATTAACTAATGTTATTGAGTCATCAATTAATGTTATTGATTTATTAAATAATGTTATTGTTTCATTAACTAATTTTATTGATTCATCAACTAATGTTATTGATTCATTAACTATCGTTGTGACATCCACTTATTTACATATGTGGATAATATTACACATAAATAGCAAGACTCGGTTAGTCTGAGTGTGTGTTAACCAGAAGCCACCGAAGGCCGAGCCGAGAGCAGATACGTTCTCCAGCCCAGACTCTCTTACTTGACAACCATTATGTAAATATACTGTAAATATACTTTTTACTAATACACTTCTTATTTATCTACCTTTGTTTGTTGAGTCTTCATTTGTATTGCCTTTTACGTTATTTAGTTCAACCTGCAAACATAACAGTAGGCGACGAAGATGAACGTCAAACATGAGTTGGCGACAAGGATGAACGTTACATATATCAGTTTGATGAAGAAATGGAAAGAACTCACGAAAAAAAGTGTACAACGCAACGGTTGACTTTTCTAAGGAATACAAGTTTTGACGAACGAAATAGTCGTAAAAACGGATTTCACGCTAAAGAGAAGTTCGACTCAAGTGGAAAGAAATAGTCATTCAGCAAATATTGGAAAGCGGTAAAATATTTTCCTCGCGGAAGTACAACACTAAAAGAAAGAAACGGTTGTTTCCCAAGTTCCAAGAACAAAAACTGCATTCAGGTTAAAAAAAAAAAAGTAACGTCGATTAATAGTATTTTATTTACTAAAATACTAGTCGAAAAAAAAAGACAAACCAAAACCGCTAATTGCAGTCTCAAAGAAGAAAAAGAAAAAAAAAACTCAAACGTGGCAAAATCGACAATTTACACCGTTTCTCTTGGAATTCATCTTGAGAAAAAAAAACAACAAGCTGTAAAAGTGAATTTTTGTTTTGTTGTAAAACGACAAACAGATTCGCATTACTAAATTACGAAGAGCAAATGTACAAGAAAGTAACATACGGAAAAAAAGTTCACCAGTGGATTTCCTAATTGCTGTTCTCAGTTAGCAAAACGTCAACTAAAGACTTTTTAGTAAACCAAATTTTTTTGTCTCTTTCGTATTAAAAAATACCACGGTTAAAATAAAATCAAGGAAAGAATTTTTTTTAAAAATAAAGTTGTCACCGGATAACGGATATAAGACATTAAAACGTCACGTAAGAAAAACAAAAAACAAAAGAAAGAATAAAATGTAGTCCATACATTTTATTTTTTTCAATTGAGACTCGAGTTGAAAAAATTAACTAATGTTATTGATTCATTAACTAATGGTGCATTTGGAGAAATTGTTGGATTTCAGTATTCAAATAGTGGTGTTGTCAGATGTGTATCAGTTCATTTTAAAAATGAAAAAGTTGGAAAGAACAAACGAAAAAGTTTGCTTTTCTACAAGGTCAGTTTACTGGTATTCCTGTGACTCTTATTGAAAAAATAGTATTTAATTTTAGTATGTCAAAGAAACAAACCAATAATCAAATACTAACTGCATTGCAATTTTCTCTAAAACTTAGTTTTGCTTGTACTGCTCATAAAATGCAGGGAGTTACAGTATGTAAACCTGATCCTTTAGTTCTGGATTTACGACATGTAATGGAACCAGCACAGGCATATGTTATGCTCAGCCGAGTTCATGCTATAAGCCAACTTTTTATCATGGAAGAAATCCCCCCAAATATACCCTTCACGGCCAGCAATTGAAGAACTATCAAGACTTAAAACAGTATCTTACAATAATACCGAGAAAACTGTAAGAGAATTGACCATTTTAACTAGTCTTAATATTCGTTCTTTGCCAAAACACAATGATCTACCCAATGATTATAAGATGAAACAATGTAAAATGAGTTGTGTACAAGAAACATGATGTTCAGATAATATCAACAATGATCACTTAAATATTGAAGGATTCAATCTTCATCTCGCAGATAGAGGTAATGGGAAAGGTATTGCAAATTATTATGAAGAAGACTTAATGGTTAAGTAAACAATAACTTATGGAAAGATATTGCAAATTATTATAATGGTTAAGTAAACAATAACTTATTTCAAATGACAAAGTTTTCTAGTAATTATTGTCATATAATAAATATCTATCGACCTCAGGGTGCTGATACTTTTTCTTTTTAGAGAATGTATGCAAATTAATAAGTGACTGTGACAACTGTTACATTGTTGGAGATTTTAACATTGATTTTCTCGGTAACATCCATCAAATAGTCAGTTCTATCATTTCTTATGGATTCAAGCAATTAGTACAATATTCTACTCATGAAAGGGCAGTATTTTTGATTATGCATTCGTCAAACCGAAATCATGATTTTGATCTACATTGGCCTTACTTACTAATCATGCTGCTGTATGCATAGTCGAGACAATATAAATTTATTCATATTTCCTTTGTTGGTGTAGAATAACACCATAAAAGCTATTGAACAATTCCACACTGATGCTACCTTTTTTTCAGTAAAGTGTTTCTCACAATAACCTAAGTAGATATTAATAGGTCCGTCGTACCTATTCCCTTTTTTTAAATGGAGAGTAGATAATGCAGTGGATTTGTTATCGGCAGCTCCAGTAACTCTCACTTCTCCTTTTTTGTCCCTCAGTCATCATTCAAATGGGTGATTTTTCCGACAAAAGGTGAAGAAAAAGCTGCTTTACAGGTCGGTAGTACTTTGTGAACAATAGTTTGAGATTTCGGAAATTTTTCTGTCTCTATGTATATCCTTGTGGCCATGTCACTAGTAAGGGTGCTAGAGGAAAACGTTTCGTCTGGGCTGATGTTATCCGCCTGATAGTCAGGGACCCGAACCTTGGATTAACCACTAAGGAAGCTGTCCTATCAGCAGGTGCAAAGTACTGGGGATGCTGTATTGCCATTTGGTGAATGGATTCTCGACCATGCAGTAGTCTCTAGTAGGGCGTCTCGATGCCATACTAGTGGGTAATTATTACGGTTCTACCTTATCATGTGCTAAAAAAATCCTGTCCTTTTCTCTCTTACTTTCCGTCTCTATCCTGCTCTAACCAAGTATGCCGAGCTGTTCCACAAATCCCAAAACCTCAACATGAAATACTTCCAGAAAAAATTCGAATATACCTAGAACCCCATCTTCCAACGTAGATCCCTACTACCATGTCTCCTCCTCCAAGATCAGGGGTCTACGTTTCAACCTTTCAGAGGTTGAAACACAATTACAGGAGACGAAACCGGACATATTCTTTCTATGTGAAACTGGAATAGGGCCGACCACTTCCCTAGATGAGTTCATAATTAACGGATACTCTAACTTAACATCTAAATCTGACCCCAAGGACCGCCATGGGCATAGAATATGTGCCTACATTAAAGATGGCTTCCCGTGTGGCAGGGATATCTCTAGAGAAGATCCTAATTTACCTTACATGTGCTTCCGGGTTGCACTTGCTTACACCACTACATTTATATTTGCCCTCTATCGGCCCCATAACAGCGGAGTTACTATCTTTAAGAGGATATCTGAGAAAATAGACCACATCCTGTCTGCACATCCCTCAGCTAACATTCACGTCTGTGGTGACTTCAACGTCCATAACGTGGAATGGATGACCCACTCAAATAAGACAGACGATGAGGGGAGGTTCTGTCATGATTTTACCATTGCTTACGACCTCACTCAGATTGCTCGCGATCCCACCCGTGTGCTCAATACTACAGGTCAGTATGCAAGCCTTCTAGACCTTTTTCTCTCAACTTCCCCTGAGCTATGTTTATCTTCTGTTCTTTCTCCTCTAGGAGACTCCGACCACTCAGGTGTATCAGTTAAGATAAAAATGAAATGTAATAAGTACCTTGACGTACCCCTCCACCATACTGTATACCGATACTCCATGGCTGACTGGGATAGCTTCCATACATTCATATCTGATCTACCTCTGCATTCCATGTTTAAAAAGGATGTGTCCTCTATAGTATCAGACCTGACCGAATGGTTAATTGTAGGCATAGACCGATTCATACCATCTAAACAATTCCAACAAAAACCTACCAGCCTGCCATGGTTCTCCCAGAATGTGCTACTGCAATCGCGCACAGAAATCACTTTTTCCATAGCTACCAACGTAACAGATGCATTGAAACTAAAGTTGCTTTCCGGACCACCAGCAACCACTGTAAAAGAGTAATAAAAAATGCAAGAGAGCTATATGCTCAGTTCGTTAAATCCAAAGTAGTTGATCAGTGGCTTGGTTCCCACCAGTTTTCGCAAATAACAAATATGATCCTGAACAGAAGTGTGCGTTCTATCCCAACGATTATCAATGGATCAGAGGTCATCTCGTCAGCATCAGACAACGCCAAACTATTTGCAAAGAACTTTGCAGCTAATTCTACCCTATATGACGAAAGCCATAAACTCCCCATATTTCCTCCTATAACACAGACCATGATAGGTAACATACAAATATCTGTGCATGAGGTAGCAAAACTAATCAAGAACCTTGATTCCAGTAAAGCAACTGGCTCTGATGGCATCCCAATTATAGTGTTAATCTCTACCAGAACTTGCTCCCATACTTACGAAACTGCTTAAGCGTTGCCTTAAGGAGAAGTGCTTTCCAACACCCTGGAAAACCTCATCAGTATGCCCTGTATTTAAGAATTCAGGTGATAAGTCATCTCCCTCTCAGTACAGACCAATAAGTCTCCTGTGTGTCATGAGTAAATTTCTGGAATCCATATTAAATAGAGAAATAGTCAACCACCTCAGCAGAAATAACCTTCTTAGTGACATGCAATATGGTTTCCGTTCTGCAAGATCTACCGCAGATGTGCTAACGGTTATATCTCATAGGATTAGTGAATCTCTTGACAAAGGCTTTCTTTTTAGGGCAATTGCTCTTGACATATCAAAGCCCTTCAACAATGAATGGCATAAAGGCCTACTTCACAAGATTTCCAGCTACGGTATAACTGGAAATATTTTCTCTATCATTAAATCATTTCTTTCTGATAGGCTCATAAGAGTAATGATCGATGGACAAAACTCAGAGGCCTGCAGTATTAATGCTGGAGTCCCTCAGGGGTCCATCCTGGGCCCAACTCTCTTCCTGATCTACATCAATGATCTCCCTAAACACATACTTAAATACTTCGTTAACATCTATGCTGATGACACGACCATCTACGGCAACACATCAAAGGCTGTAAATGACAAATGTCTCTCTGATTCTCTCTCCTCTGATCTCGAGTGCGTGGTTCAGTGGGGGAAGACGTGGCTGGTTACCTTTAATGCATCTAAAACCAAACTCCTATCTTTACATCGTCAACGCTCTAATCCCCATCTGGCATCAATTGAAATGGATGGCTCTCGTCAATGAGAACCCCCATGTTTTGACAAGCTTCTGGGCTTAACCTTTACTCCTGATCTGGAATGGAACACGTACATCAAGTCTGTTGCCAAGGTCGCTGGAAAGATGGTGGGATCCTTCTACTGCTCCAGAAGATATCTCACTACTGATACAATTCTCTATCTATCTATATAAAAGCCAAGTACGTCCAAGGATGGAATACTGCTGCTATATCTGGGCAGGAGCTGCTAAAAACAGCCTATCCTGCCTTGACAGAGTACAAAATAGACTTCGTGGCTTAATGGGAAATGCCTTTTTCTCTTCCCTGCAACCTCTCTCCCACAGAAGAGACATTGCGAGCCTATCTTTGTTTTATCATTATTTCTATGGCAGGTGTTCGTTTGAGCTCCAATCTGTGGTCTCCCCTCGCCAATCTTTTACGAAAAACACCCGCCTAGCTGAAACCACTGTCAAAAATTTCCCCCACTCTTTATCTGTGCCTAAATCAAAACGTAGATTCCATGAACAAAGCTTCTTTCTTAGAACTGCACGCCTGTGGAACTCTGTTCCATCTGCCTGCTTCCCACCTGATGTCTTCAAGTCCAATGTATACGAATTTCTGATGAAGCGCCCCCATTAGTAGACACTTAATTAAATCTCCACATTAACGTACTGTACATGCAATAACCCTTATCCTTGAGTGGCTTCCGGGCCTTGATAAGTGGTGACCACCTTGTAAAAAAAAACCTTGTGTTTATTGTGTAATGAATTAGATTCACTGCAATCATAGGCGGAATCAGCTTGAACATAACACTAAAAAATCTTACTCCGCTTAAAAAATAATCCGTGCATGCGTGGTCCCCCTCTGTATGAAATATTGTTTTAATAAAAATTAGTGCTGCATGGGAATCCCAAAAAGGTGTGTTTTCTAGCACTAAACATACCCGGGAGACAGAACCAGATTTTTACCCGGGTCACTCATACTGAATTTATATTAAGAACAATGGCCTCCACATTTTGGACAAGTTTCAGAAAAGTCTAATGGATAGGTAAAAATTTATGATGCAAAAAGTGTCATTATTTGCAATTTTGGTACATTTCGACCCCTTGTGAGCCCCTTGGAATGCTGAATGCCAGTGACAATGGCCAAACTATGCAGTTTTACACCGTAACACATGTATATTTGAATTCAGCACCATGGGAGAACACTATAGAGATATACATATCAAGTTTTTTTATTGAGAAATATGAAAAAAGGGCATTTTTAGCACTAAAAGTTCCCGCAGGTACAAAGCAGAATTTTGCTAGGGTCACCCATACTGAATACTGAATTTATATTAAGAATAATGCCTTGCACATTTTGGACAAGTTTCAGAAAAATGTAATCGATAGGTAAAAATTTATGAGGTTAAAAGTGTCATTTTTTCCAATTTTGGTACATTTTTGACCCCTTATGAGCCACTTGGAATGCCGAATACCAGTGACTATGGACAAACAGTGCAGTTTCACACCTTAACACATGTATATTTACATTCAACAACATGGGAAACCACTATGTAGACATACATATCAAGTTTTTGTTGAGAAATATGAAAAACGCGCCAGAAGAAAGGGCGTTTTCAGCACTAAAAGTCCCTGGGGGATGTCAACCAGACTTTTGCTAGGGTCACCCGTACTGAATTTATATTAAGAACAATGCCGTTCACATTTTGGGCAAGTTTCAGAAAAATCTAATGCATGGATCAAATGTTACGGGACAAATAGTGTCATTTTTGGCCATTTTTGACCCCTTTTGAGCCCTTGTGGGCAAAACAGGATTTTTCGCAAAAAAAAAAAAAAGAAAATTTTTTTTACTATGCACATTTATATATTAAAATATAATTTGTGACAAAATTTCAGGAAAAACTAATGGACGGTTATCCGTCAATCATCTGGACTAATGAACAAATGGACCCATTGAAAATATAGGCCCCTCTCTGATAAATCGGGGGACAAAAATGTTACTTCATACCCCTTGCTTAAAAAAAATGTAAATGTGTTAAAGACTGACCCATGGAGTGACTTGCATGCGACTAAAAATGCCTTAGCATGGAAGGGTTTCCCCTTCCATTGCCAATGAAATGTTACAAATGTAAGTACAGCATCTATTGAAAAACAGATACTACACTTTGCTCTTAGCCATGTGGCCAAGGAAAAGTTACAAACATAAGTACAGCATGTAGTAAGAACATATACTACACTTTGATCTTAGTCAAAAGGCTAAGAAAAGGGTATTTATTTGCTCATCCACCGAGCCAATTGGGCACAAGGCCGATTTTTAAAGTGAGGAGTGAAGGGAGAATGGGGACCAACTCCCTGGGGAGTAGGAGAGCTGGATAGTGATAATTGGTATGAAGGGTTGCCCCTACATTGACCAAGGTTTTATATGTGGGGTTGGTATTTATTTGCTCCCCACTGAGAAAATTAGGCGCAAGGCCGTTTTTTAATGTGGAGAGAGAGGAAGGGGGAGGGAAAAGAGGACCAGCTCCCGATTGGTGGAAAATGGGAGCTAGATAGTGACAATTGGTTTGAAGGGTTGCTCCTACATTGACCAAGGTCTTATATGTGGGGTTGGTATTTATTTGCTCCCCCACCGAGCAAATTAGGCACAAGGCCGATTTTTTATGTGAGGAGTGAAAGGGAAATGGGGGACCCACTCGCCGGAGGAGTAGGGGAGCTGGATAGTGACAATTGGTATGAAGGGTTGCCCCTGCATTGACCAAGGTCTTATATGTGGGGTGATATTTATTGGCTCCCTCACCGAGCAAATTAGTCACAAGGCCGATTTTTAAAGTGAGAAGTGAAGGGGAAATGAGGACCAACTCTCCGAGGAGTAGGGAAGCTGGATAGTGACAATTGGTATGAAGAGTAGCCCCTAAATTGACCAAGGTCTTATCTGTGGGGTCGCCACCACATAGGGTCTTTGCTTGCAGTATCTGCCGGAACAGATGGTATTTATTTGCTCCCCCACCGAGCAAATTAGGCACAAGGCCGATTTTTAAAGTGAGGAGTGAAGGGGAAATGGGGACCAACTCCCCGGGGAGTAGGGGAGCTGGATAGTGACAATTGGTATGAAGGGTTGCCCCTACATTGACCAAGGTCTTATATGTGGAGTTGCCCCCACATATGGTCTTTGCTTGCAGTATCTGCCGGAACAGATGGTATTTATTTGCTCCCCCACTGAGCAAATTAGGCACAAGGCCGTTTTTAATGTGAGGTAAAAACCAGCTCCCCTAAAAGTAGGCAAAAAGGGGGCACTCTGGTTACCAAAAATAATAATTGTCCCAGTATAGAGGGTTTCCCCTCCATTGACTGGTACAAATTATCTTAAGTGCAGCATCTGCCGGAACAGATGCTACACTTTGATCTTGGCCAAAAGGCCAAGAAAATCTTAAAACGCTAAGAACAGCATGTATTAACAACAGACCGTGGATCTTAACCAAAAAGGCCAAGCACAAAAGTGTTACGGAAAGACCGACCGACAGACCGACGGACCGACGGAGTGACTAATAGAGTCGCTTGCACACAACTAAAAAGAAAGCCGAGCCGTAAATTGTTGATTTTACAAAATAAAACTTTTATGGCTTCGTTTTTATTTATTTACGGATGTGCAGAAGTTTTGAACTCGTAAACCGGAAGCAGATGGCCCCGAGTTTCGCCCTCATTTGTGAATAAAATTGAGGGCAAAATTCGAGTCTTGAACTTCCGTTTCGTTGGCTGGTATGACTGTTGTGGGATACGGCGTTCTTTGGGCTGTGAAAATAATTATATATATATATATATATATATACATATACATATATATATATATATATATATATATATATATATATATATATATATATATATATAAGGGGTGACTCGATTTATCTACAACTAAGATTTATTCCTGTAAGTAACTATTTCTCCGACTGCACATGCAAAAGAAACGCAGGAATTACCTGCACGATCCATCAAGAATAACATATTTTCCACTCTGAGAATAATAAATGCGAAATACTAATCTTTATCCTGAATTTAATGGCCATTCCAACTCTTTTGTCTTTCTAAAGAGAGAGGTAATATTTATATAGTTTCGTTCAAGCTCAAATATCCAAAAACAATTTGCAATTCTTTTTTAAACCATCAATAACACGCTTCTTTGAATCACTATCAAAACTAGACAAAGACAGTTTCCTCACAAAATAACTTTGTCTAGTTTTGATAGTGATTCAAAGAAGTGTGTTATTGGTGGTTTAAAAAAGAATTGCAAACATTTTCTGAAGTCTGCATACTCTTTATGTAAAATTTCAAATCTTTAGACTAAAAATTGGCTGAGAGGTAATTGTTTAAAAAACTTTGACCCCAATTTTGGCACCTTGGTTCAAATCGAATTAAAAAGTTTGATCCATGTCTGAGTTACCTACATGTAAAATTTCAAGTGTTTAGACCCAAAATTGTTGGGGGAGTTTGGTAGAGTTTTCAAAGGTCAAATCGTTGAACTTTGATCCCTTGACACTGCAAGAACTTTCTAGTCAACCTAATACGATGGACAAGTTTATGATGATGTGGTTAGAAAATAGTGCCCCGCTTTATCTGTTTGAAAGAAATGGCCAATAGTGTATAAATTGTTTTATTAATAAGTTATTGCTGAGCCGACTGCTGCAAATGTCATTATAGACTAAGCTTATAATGGGAATATTATATTGAGAATTGATTAGCCATGAGTGTCTGAATGGCTTTATGTTGACTCTACGTATTGCCATATTCATATATCTTCATCGTTATCAGCTTTAACATGCATCTGTGTTTAATTACTAATTATTAAGGATCTAAGTTACTGAAAACAAGAGTGCATTTATTTATTAAGCAATACTAGCAACCAATGTGTGAACGTAGGGGCAATATTTTTGCTAGCCTGGCAAGATTAAATAATGACTAGTAAATATATGCTACACGTTCCCTTCCAAATGGGGGAGTAAATACCTAGAAGTATGGCATCATGACAAATTAGCATATACTACACTATCTCTCATAATTCCTGGGATGGTTGTCTCATGACAACAGAAAACTTATTTCAAATTTCAAAGAAAAGTTAATTACTACGAAAATAGTATTATCATCACAGAACAGATGCTGAACTAACAAAGACATGATGAGACAAGGAACGATGCAACACTGAGCATTACATAACCCCTTTCTGTTAACGTGAGCATTACAAGGTAGTACAAATGTAAAATTAAAAGAAGTAATAGTATAGTTTTATCCCCAGACAAAATCTAAATCCATAATAGATACTAAGTGAATAAAGAAACTTGCAAATTGTGAGTATATCGTTGAAAAAAATGAGAATTTTGAGCAAGATGGCAGGACAACGAAAAAAGTATCAATTTAAAACACTAAAAGTTATTGCCGAATCTGAACATGGTGAATAATTTAAAGTTAGCGATTTACTTCGAAATTAAATGTGGTGGAGTTGATCTGGTCTCTCGCCTGCACAGAAAATATGTTTTTAGATTATCTAAAGGATTGTGTGATGAGTGAAATACTTTCAGGGGACGCAGAACGATCTCTCCATTTTTGAATTTCGGAGATGGATCTAATCTAGGTATTTTTATTTTAAGTCAGGAGTGATGGTCAATCCTAGAAGTTTTTCAAATCAGGCTACTTCCTCAAGGAAAGAGTCATGCATTTCAGATTACGTCACAGATTCAAGTGCATTTTTTTTTTATTAAACTTATGTTAAGCAGATTTGATGCGTTGCATCCATAAAGACATCTATTATTACCCAGCTTTATTATGGCTTTACTCAATTATATCTACTAGTTAGTTGGTTGGTTGGTTGTTTTGTTTTACGGCATATCAACCCTTTTCGGATTATTTAATGCCGAATCCAAAGATTTTGAAGAAATTCTTTTTAATAGAATATATTTGTTCAAGTCGGTTTCTATTTAACCCATACTTAGAATCCTAACAGGTACTAATTCTCCGGGTCAGAGTGGACCTGGGAGCAATGGTAATTAAAGGGTGGCTCCACACTCCCTAAAGCCCGCAAGCTGGGGCCCTCACCACTGGATATAGTTTAAGTCATATTCAGGACTATATTAGTTAGTGAACTTGGTTATCAAAGTAGCGGACGATTAGTAATAGAGTTTACTCTGTGTATGCAAAGAACACAATATATGAACTACTTTAGTCAAATTCGATCCAAACCTAACCACACATGTCTATGTCTACGCATATGTTTTATTTGTTTTTCGAATTACACTAAGATTCGGGCAATTAAATTAAAGAAATGAGAAATTTGGGAACAATCCATGTAAACTTACCTTTCTCTTGTTAGTTAAATACAAATTAGATTACAGTTGCATAATTCCCTCACAGTGATGGTTTCTTTCAAATTAATCCAAACATGTTCAACATTCACTTACCTAAAAAAGAAAAAAGAAAAGCAAAGTTTCCATATTTAGCAAGCGTTATACATGCTCTACAATCATTAATGATCGGTTAATTATTTTAGAAAATAATCATATATTAACAGATGTGTACATATATATATATAAAAAATCATAACTAACTTTACTAAGATAAACATATATGCTTATAAATTTCTAGAATCGTTATCGTAATTTCAATTCATTAAATAATTAAAAAAATATTTATGACTAGCATTTCCGCCCGGCTTTGCCCGGACCTTACGAACTTTTCATAACTTTATGTGTATATGTATGGATATAAAAAGTGTGAATATGTAAAGTAATGCCTTTCTATATAATAGTCTTCCTTAACTACTGTAGAGAAAAGTTGGTAGAGACCGCAGATATCAAATTTTTTAAAATTTGACCCCAATTTTTACCCCTTAAGATTTATTGTTTTGGGACCAACTTAAATTAAAATGTTTAACCCCATGTCCAAGTAAATTACATCGAAAATTTCAAGCGTTTAGATTCAAAATTAACGGAGAAGTTTGGTAGAGTCTGCAAAAGTCAACTCTGTAAACTTTGACCTCTTGCCAGTCGAATTTTTGCCTCCAAACTAATTAAAAAGCTTGCTGCATTTCTGAATACCCTTTATGTAAAATTTCAAATGTTTAGACCCAAAATTAGCTTAATAGTTTGCTAGAGACCGCAACGGTCAAATCTATTTTACTTTGACCTCTTGGAATCCAAATTTCAAATGTTTATACCAAAAATTGGCTAAGATAAAACCTTTTTTGAACTTTGACCCAAATTTTGACCCCTTAACATTTATTGTTTTGGGCTTAAATCAAATTATAAAGTTAGATCCATGTCCAAATAATCTATATATAAGATTTCAAGTGTTTAGACCCAAAATAGGCGGAGAAGTTTGGTAGAGTTCTAAAAGTTCAAATCGTTGACCTTAACAGAAAAATTGCTGGCCGAAACCCGATTAAACAGGTTTTCCTAAAACTCAATGCCCCGTATGTCAAATATCGAGTCTGTAGACTGAAAATTGACAGAGTTATTTGCTAGGGAAATGTACACAGACAGATAGGTACACACACACACACACATTTTCACTTTTATAGATATATAGATCCAAAGTCTAAATGCAAAGGGTCTTAAAATGAAAATGAAATTCAGTAATCTTTCTTAATTTCTGTATAATGAATATAAAGAAAATGCACGCATAAATTTATACAGTCTTGGTCAAAATCATAAGACCACTTAAGAAAGTAAGCGTTTACGCATATTATCGAATTTTTAAAACAAACAAATGGTTGAAACCATTGCCAAAAGGGAAAATATGATGGAAAAAAATTAAATCTGCTTCATTCAAAACCTTAACCCTGATCTAATAATTATTTTTTTAAAAAACAAACATTTTCACCTGGTCAAAATGATAAGACCACTTTAATAAAATCGGCTAGTTTTGAAAAATGAATACGAAACGCTTTCTATGTAACTAAAAGCAACTTGTTAGTGAATAAAACACATCTTACAAAATTATAAATGGCAAAAGGGAAACCATTATCAGAGGTTGAGAGAGGAAGGATATTTGAGCTTATAAGGGGTGGACTCTCCCATAGATCCATTGCAAACGAAGTGAATCGTAGCAAAACGGTCATCACAATTTTTTAAGAAATCCAGATCAATATGGGCACAAAAAGAGGTCCAGGTCGACCCCAAAAAATAACCCCATCACTGGATCGCCGTATCAGAAGAAGTTAAAAAATCTCCAGTATGAGCTCAAGTCGATTGAAAAGCCAAACAGCAGAAGAATGTAGTCCTAAAACCATCAGAAGGCATCTGGAAATGAAGGGTTTCAATCATTTAAAGCGATTGCAGAAACCACGTCTTCTTGAACAGCACAAAACTAACCGACTTAAATATGCCGCCAAATACCAGACTTGGGATGAAGAGAAGTGGGAAAATGTAATTTTCTCCGATGAGAAAAAGTTTAATCTAGATGGTTCAGATGAATTTCAACACTATTGGCATGATAAAAATTTGCCCAAAGAGACTTTTTCAACTCGGCATAGTGGAGGAGGGTCTTTAATGATCTGGGGTGCTTTCTCGTCAGCTGGGACCCTAAAGTTGCAAGTAGTGAAAGGCCGACAAACATCATTGAAGTACATTTCAATGCTTTAAAATGTTTCTATCAGGACTGAAGGTCCACGTCTGTGTGGAAGAAATTAGATTTTCCAGCAAGACAATGCTGCGATACACACTTCTCAACAAGCACGAGAATACTTTTCTTCAAATAATATAGAATTGTTAGATCATCCAGCATTGAACATCTTAGGGGATGGATGGAAAAAGAAGTGTTCACGGATGGAATCCAGTATGATTCGATAACGGAACTTTCTGATTCAGTTTTCAGTACATGAAAAAAAATTCCTTCGCAACTGATAACAAACTTGGTCGCAAGCATGCCGAAGAGAATTTTTGAAGTAATTCGTAATAATAGAGGCTATACTAAATACTGAGACCCTTTTTAGTAATTTATAATTAGCTTTTGTTAGATAAATTATCAGTGGTCTTATTATTTTGACCAGGTGAAAATGTTTGTTTTTTAAAAAATAATTATTAGATCAGGGTTAAGGTTTCGAATGAAGCAGATTTCATTTTTTCCCATCATATTTTCCCTTTTGTTAATGGTTTAAACCATTTGTTTGATTAAACATTCGATAATATGCGTAAACGCTTACTTTCTTAAGTGGTCTTATGATTTTGACCAGGACTGTATATATATATATATATATATATATATATATATATATATATATATATATATATATATATATATATATATATATGTGTGTGTGTGTATATATATGTATATATATGCATATATATGTGTATATATATGCATATATATATGTATATATATTTATATATATGTGTATATATATGTATATATATATGTGTGTATATATATGTATATATGTGCATATATATGTATGTATATATATGTATATATATGTATATATATATGTATGTATATATATATGTACGCATATATATGTATGTATGTATATATATGTATGTATATATATATGTATGCATATATATATGTATGCATATATATATGTATGTATATATATACACACATATATGTATATATACATACATATATATATATATATATATATATATATATATATATATATATTAAAAGTTAAAAAAACAATATAATAACCAAAAACTTAGCTCGATCTCATTATCAATTTATTTCAATCCAATAAGTATTTTTCAAATGAAACGACTATTCGATATTTTAGCCTGACTGAATTCATTCGGACGGAATTCAATCGAACGAAAAACTTCGACTAATCATCTAATTTTAAAAAGCCCTATTGGGTTGAAAAAATTGTTATGAGATAGGCTAAAGATTTCTTTTTCTTTTAACTTTCATATTCTACAGAAATTCTATTAGGGCTTAGGTCAGTAGTGTTGTATGATGACGAGCATTATCATGGTGGAAGATGACTTCTTTTCTGTTGCCAACATTTTTTTGAAGGGGGGGGAGGCTTACACAGGTAAGAATATTACAGGAAAATATAAATTATGTATCAATAATCTGAAATAGAACGTGTTAAATGATGGTGACATGTTTAAGCAATAAAAATTGCATAAAATATATTACAATGGCTTTAAATGCCTTTTCTACAAAGTGGCAAAATATTTTGCACCGACTCATATTAATGATTTCAATCTAACAGATTGTTTTTTTCGAACAGATATATGATTACGAATATTTTTCTATTAATATTTCCAAGAAATTTGCCAGTTTCTTTCTATAGAACAGCTAGTATGCAGAAGAAAGACGTATTTCGATTTATTTGGTGGCAGCGCGCCAAGTGGCCAACTCAGGTTGACTAACAAACCGGTCATCAACTTGTAAGGCAAATTAAAAATCAGCATTTTACGGCCCACATTAATCGGACGATAATTATATATCAACCGGGCCCCTCAGGGTGGCACTCCTATTTAGACGCTGATCGCATTGGAAGCATATCATTACGTCCCATGGATATTCCATCCTTGCCTTTCTCCTCCACATCCTGCTTCTCTTACAACAACAACAACAACAACAACAACAATAATAAAAATAATAAAGGAATTCTAAACAGAGAAACTGAATCGCTAATAATAGCGACACAAGATAACGCGATTAGAACTAACCACACCAGAGTACGAATCGACAAAACACAAGAAAACAGCAAACGCAGACTCTGCGGACAAAGAGGCGAAACAATAAAGCACATAATAAGCGAATGCAGCAATTAAAACCAAAAGAATATAAAAATAGATACGATCAAGTAGAGAAGAGATTACACATAGAATTATTCAGAAAGCTGAATATTGAACACAAAGACAAATAGTACAGCACAAACTGGCAGCAGTATTCGAAAATAGTCACAGAATGATAGGGGTCATGAATATATAAACAGATAAATCAATCCAAGCGAGGAGACCGGATGTCATACCAGTGAACAAGAAAGATATGGTCTTGTCAGATTGTAGATATTGCCGTTCAAGCAGATTACAGAGTGAAGATCAAGGAGACAAATATTTGGAGCAAATACACTGAACTGGCTAGAGAACTCAAAGGTATATGGAAGTTGAAAAAAGTCAAGGTAAGACCACTAATAGTAAAGGCGGAACAAATCTTCGGCAGATACATTTTCATAGCACTCACCGTTTGAACGCCCACGTATATCAGAACGCCTAAGAACACAATTTTGCAATTTGACCATCCGCACACATGCGATAAAGGAACAACATTGCGTCTCCACGCGTAGCGATATAGCAAAAGCTGGAATATTCCAGAACGTCTCTATATAAGGATTCGCACGCAAAAATTAAATCAGTTTTTCTTCAGATTTCTCCAGCCCGACGTGTCCAAGAGACCCCGTCCTTGTGAGACGTTAAATGACCCAACATCATTTTGCGTGAATCATATGCTTTAATTCAAACAGTCCAAGATGCAGCTCTACAATTAAACATCACCCGTGATCATCACTTCGTCTATTCATAAGTAAAACAGCTTCACTGAGAATGCATCGAAAATCAAATCAGTTTAGTTTTGTTCCAGATTCTTTTCTCGTTTTCCCAGGACTAGATCTGAAAATTATTCCGTCCTTTGAAGGCGTTAAAATGCCCCGCCCTGAATTTGCATAATGAACATTCGTTACACGAAAACACTAACGTTGGAATAGTTTGGATTACGATTTATCTAACACGTAAATAAATGTTGTTATTTCATATCAATACAGCGATATCGAGTTCTTTGTCAATTGTCATTATTTTCCGAAGTTATTTGCATTTTTATACATGTATGTGAGGATGTGATTTATGGAAAACCTTCTCTTAATCAGAGATCTCGTTAAATTTATCTTTAACGTTCCCACGGACATTCTACGTCTTTTGACTTCTACAGATTCCTGCAACTACAACCGCGGTCTAAAAATTGATAGATTCCGATTATGAATTGGTGAACGTGAACTCACACTCTTAGTAAATAGTGACCCTAGCCCAGACTCTTATTAGTAGTGACACCGCAGTGAGTCCTATAAAACAATATTGAAAAACTTTGAAAATAGGATGAGAGAAATTGGAATCAGGTAGATGGCCGATAAGATACAAGGGATAGCAGCAGTGAAAACGGCTGAAATATTAAAGAAAACCCTTGAATGGTGAGGCTGACACACATAAGTTACAAGACACCAATTGGACATACCAAAACTGCTACGAATAGAAAACACCAAGGAGTATCACATGGAATCATAAAAACTAAAACTATAATTGTAAGTTAACACCCCTGCGTCTCTGCACCATCCATAATTTTTTTTTGTGTATGTGTTACGAAAAACTAACGCAACAGTAAATAAGCGAAGGGGGGGGTCAAGGGGGATGGAAAGACCTAGGAGAGAAAGCACTAGCCAGACTTTCGCTGGATGAGTGCAAAGAGAACTGGGACTCTGGGGAGGCTTTTTGCCACCCAAGTTCCAGTGGATCAATGGTCGCCGCCAATTAGGATTATGGTAAACGGCTGTTATGATAACGTAAATTCATCTGCGAAAGTTATTGAAAAAGATGGAAATATGTGAAAACTTGTTGCTACTCAGACTCGAGAGAACACCACAAGTTGTTCTCAAAGACAAATCTTTGATAATGGCCTGTATGACTATTCCTAATAAATAATAATAATAATAATAATAATAATAATAATAATAATAATAATAATAATAATAATAAAGAGGACCAAGGAGGCAGAGCATTAACTAAGCCTCAACCAAGACTAAGAGAGAACAGCAACTTAAGAATTATTGAAAATCGAAAAATTCCCATCTTAAAAGTAGTCTGTCTTCTCTTATAGATAAAAAAAAAAATACAGGGGAATATTTTACGTTACACCGGTGTAACCTTGGCCAGTGTAAAATAACACTGCCAAAATATATATTATCTTTGCGTAAAATATGCAAAAGATTGGCTCCGCCGTTTCGGAACCTATAGGGAAGGAACCTATAGGGAAGGAATACAGACAAACTTACACTCGTGAGCAAAAATAAAATGGACCAAACAAATTTTATACATTTTATTGTACTAAAAGCTATATTGAAAAAAGAAAAATTGAACAAGTGAACTTAAAAGAGACTAATAACACAGAACAAGACATTTACTTTAATAAATGCTTAGGATGGAATCGCATTCCTTTTTGATTTCTTTAAAAGATCAATACTTTTAGACATGCTCTCAACCAAAGTGGAACACTGTGAAGAGAAGATGCTATTCCATTCGCTTTGCACAGCTTCCCGCGATTTTTCATTGTTCAAAAACGTTCTTCCGGCCAATGCACGAGATATTATGGACCAAATATTCTCGATTGGGTTTAAATCGGGGGTTTGATCTGGCCAAAATATCACATCAATTGAATTATCAGAAAACTATTTTTTGTCACTTTAGCGGTGTATGCAGGGGCCTTATCACGTTGAAAAATAATGTTCTGGGATATTCCCAGCTTCTGGATACTTAGTAATATTCGAATGTATTCCTTTGCATTGATTGACTTCTCACATCTAATAAGTTCCCCAACTCTTGCTGCAGTAAAAATCCCCCATACCATTATCCCTCCATTCCCGTATTTAAATGTCGTTTTTATGCAACTTGGCGAAAACCTTTATCCAGTTCTTCGATTGCATCGTTCGGGAGCATCGGGAGCATCACTAACTAGACAAAATCTTGATTCATCTAACCAGAAAACATTCCTGAACCAGTCAGTGTCTTCCTTGCCATAACACGAGAAAAATCTCTTTCTATCATTGATGTTCTTCTTAGATAAAAATGGCTTCTTTGAACACTTCTTAGAAGAAAATCCCATTTCCTCCATTCGTCTAGATATTGTATATATAGAAAGAGAATTTCTAGCCTCTATTTTGAATACTTTGCTATGGTCAACATAAGTTTTCTTTCGATCCTTCAAAACATTTAATTTAAGCCTGTGGTCGTCCTTCAAAGTCGATGTTCTAGGGGGATCAGATCCAGATTTCCCTTTTCACAAGCGTTCGACTTCGAACCTTTGACCAATTTGCTTCACTACAGAAAGAGATGTTTTCACATTTTCTTTTCTTAAAATATCAAAAATCTGCTTGTAAGCCATTTTGGACTGCTTTAATCCTACAATTCGGTTTTTTATATCCTCGCCAAGATGCAGTCTTACCACTTTTTATTATATGCTGTAATAATAATGATCAGCAAAATAGAAATTTTCAGTAAAAATTCAATCGATTTCTTCCTTCTTTCATTCTTGACCCATTTTACCTTACACAGTCTAACATCATAAGTTTATTTAAGAAGTTTTATCATCACACAAGACGTAAGGCCCAGAGTATAAAACAAGAGTAGATTATTTGATATTACAGGGGCACGTTCTAAACAAATGTTTCTGTTTAAAGCACAATTTCACAATAATACTTGACATTTTCATTTTAAACTTAAATTCAAGCTATTATCGCCGCACAGCGGTAATGCCAGGCATATAAAATCAACGGTATGTGCTTTGATATGCAAAGGGCGTGTTCGAAATGAATGTTTCTGTCTACAGCACAATTGAAGCATGGTACTTGACTTTTGCATTTTAAACTTTAATTTCAAACCATAATATATAAAAAAAATAATTTCATAAAATCTACAGTGTAATGTAGACTATAATATATTGTGAACTTAGTCATTGCGAGAGGCATGTTAAATTTTTTCCTGATGCATCGCGATGGGACCCCAATTAGAGCAGGCAAGAATCGATTTGATTGAAAAATGGGCTATTTCATCGATTTTGATTACAATAAAAATATAGGAGTGTAAAGCATTCAATCTCGGGCAACACCGGGTCACGCTGTTAGTAAATAAATAACATGAAATAAAAATGTCATTTACAAAGCGACCTTCGACAAACTGACTCCTATGAAAATCATTTATAATAATATATTTTAAAATTTCTATTTATGAGTATATATATTGCTATTGGTGGTGTGCTTCGACATTAAGTTTACCCTAAAAGGGTAGATATACCTTTTAAATATACAAACTAAGCGAACCAAAAATGTTATTCCTAAGCCATTACCTTCCAATAAGATGTGCACCAAATCTCAAATATGTTGCTAATTAAAGATTGCTATTATGGCAGGAAATATTCTACGAACTCAACAGACGTTTACTGATAACAAACGGCCCGCAGTAATTTGTCTGTCCATGTATATTATTGGCTCGCATATTTAATAATTTAGTAACATTTACTTTGAAGATTCTAAATTATTTGTAAAAATAAACATGTTATCTGATTGCCTAATCTCTTTCGTCATTTCTTATTCACATTTCTGTTTTGCCAAACACCACTAGGAAAACAAACGAACTGCACCGAAAATATTTACAAACACTTCTGTGTTTAAGTATTTATTGGGTCAAAGTCTAAGTTATTTATTACAAGTACAGTGAATGTTTTAAAGTTTAATAACAACTATAATTAAGAATGTCATTTTTATTTGTTGTTTTCAGCAACTTCCTAACATTCATCAAATTTTCAATAACTCGTTGGTACTCATCAAAATAAAACAGAAATATATGTGTGCGTGTGTGTGTACATGGGGGGAGGTTTACAAAGGAGTCACCACTGATCAAGGCCCGGAGGTCACTCGAGGATAAGGGTTATTGAGAGTACAGTATCAATGGGATAATATTGTAGTAATCATTAGTAATGAAAATGTTGTAAATTGGACTACTTAAGGGGGCTGGTCATCAAGAATTTGTTTACGTTGGACTTGAAGACAACCAAGTTGTGGTCAGCTGGAAAACAAGCAAACGGAAGAGAGTTCCATAGGCGTGAAGTTCTAAGAAAGAAGCTTTGTTCATAGAATCTACGTTTTGATTTAGGCACAGTTATATATATATATATATATATATATATATATATATATATATTTGTGTGTGTGTGAACAGTGATTTTGCTATATTCAAAAGTTCTACGGTTATGTACATTGTACTTATTCGATACCTCCGTTCAGTCTCGAAAGATAAAAGATACCCCCTGTAGGGGCGGCTGCGCCTGTCATTGTGAGACAAGAGATACGCAATCCTCAACCAAACTCTCCTGAATCGGCACTGCTTGAGTCCAGTGGCGAAGAGAAGTTCAGGACGACTGAAAACAATGCCGAGATAAGCGGAGAGCACATACAGCACCTGGAAGTCCCAAATGGTCACCCATTTGGTACTGGCCAGCTCCATCGTTGCTTAACTTCGGTGATCTGACGGGAACCGGGGTGTCAAACGTAATTATGCTGTATTGTACTAATTATTTTTGCCAAAATAAAAAGCTTCAGTACATTTTACAGTTTTGTCTTGATCATGGGAAACAATCAACATTTCGTTCCGTGGAAAACACAGAAAGAGAAAAATGTATAACGATATGATGTGGAAATTCAGGAAGAAGCAAACAAAACTCATGCCGTGTACTTTTTCACAAAATCTCTCTGTCCTTTCTATCTTACTCTATTTCTTTCTTTCCTGATATATATATATATATATATATATATATATATATATATATATATATATATACTAGCAGAAGTACCCGTCGTTGACTTGGTCCAAAAACAATCTACAGAAAATGGACTGTGATTGATGAAAGTATGATAGGTTATGAAAAGGAGTGGGTTATAAAGAGATAGGTTTTGATACTCAAAAATTTTACCATGAGCAAAATATGATAGAAGTAAAGATAATTTTCGCGAAAATATATTTTTTTATATCAACTTTGTTTCCATTCGTAGCCAAGAGTGACCAACAAAATGATGTTTCTTTACAAAGAGAAAATGTTATATATATAATAATATAAATATACAAGAAATAAATGTTACCGTAGTCAATAAAAGTTACTTTTATGGTAGAAAAGTTCATTGATTTGTATTTTTATGTAGTTTGTAAAAAAAAATTTTTTTAATTCACGAACCGGTTTAAAAAAAATCAAAATGGCAGCGACTTTGAAATGGAGAGCCCCGTTTTCAATTTGAAGGAGGAGCACCTGAGCATTCTGTGTTAACAATTTAAGAGATTTCCGTCAACGTAAGGAATATTTATAAACATATTTTAATGTTTTCCATTATTTTGTGCTTGAGGAATATTCGATTATGGAATGTGTAGTTTATATAAAAAATCAATTTAAGTAGTTATCGCCTCAAATTTCGTTTAAATTTAGGTTCGCTGTAATTATTTCAAGTAAAGAGCATTAAAAACTATTTCAAAACAAAAAAAAAACATGGACTGAACTTTTATTGACTATGGTAACATTTATTTTTTGTATATTTATTTTTTCGGGTAGTCGTTTGTTGGCTTTTCTGCTAAACACACTTGCTAAATAATATCGACGAAATATCGAAAAGCAAAGAAACAAAAACAGTTTTGAAAAATAATGAAGCTTTACTTACTCTAGTAAAATAATCCGAAACGGCAAAATGGGATATTATAAAAGTAAACCCGTAATTACTTTAGTTTTTTAAAGCAAAGAATCGATATAAATATAATAATAAGAAAATGGCGCCCTTTTCAAGCAGAACAGCTTCATTTCAGTTTTACAGTATTAAACGGTGTAGTATTTCGCCGTTGGATTCAGGGGTGTACTATTGTAATGTAAAGAACACGCAGAAAGGATGTAATAATCTGAATTCCTTCTAGCACACTGACAAAAAAAGCTTAAACAGATATATAAATAGAAATGAAAAGGTTATGTAAATGTTTTTTTAAAAAGACACGTAATCACGTGAGCAGGATTTTTTCCTTCTCTTGACACGATAACAAGTAACGTTCTTATTTTTTTATTATTTATCTATTTATCTATTTTCATAAGAGTGTCACGTGCAAGTGGAGAAGTAAAAAACAGAGTTATGCAAAATTTGTGTCGAGAATTGTCTAAAGTTCCGACTTTTTTGGCTTTCACTTTAATAAGAACGTGAATCTATGAGGTGAATTTATTCGACACAATATGATTCAACTGAAAAAATAAATAAAAGCTAACATGAATTAAGATTAAAGTTTAGGTGTTATTGTGGACCCTTGCTCCTTCTAAAAAAACTTTGTTAAATTTGTGACATATTTACATTCTATGGAGATCAGGAGTGAACGAACTCCCAATAATTTTAATCTACCATATTTCTTCAAACTGAAACATAATTATCAAAGTATACTTACGCAAATAGATATGAAATATCTTTGTTAAAGTTTGTGCAATATTTCCATGGAGTACAGGCGCGAACGCAGACCCTCACAATTTTATTATACCATTCCTATTAAGGTTGAAACATACTTATCAAAGTATTCTTATGCACATCTCTATCAAAAACCTATGTAAAATTTTTTTTTTCATTTTTTATTTCCATACTTTGGGGGCCAGTCGCGAACGCAGACCCCACAATTTTTTTGAACCACCGTTCTGCCAGATCAAACATACCCATTCCTGATCCTCGATACATCTTTTATCATTATATGCAATCAGTTTTTTTTAAATAGTCAACCATATAGGAGCCTATTCGTGACCACACACACACACACACACACACACACACACACACACACACACACACGTTCAGCTTTATATTATATATATATATATACAGGGTGTCCACAAAGTCCGGCTACATTATGTAGCCAGACTTTGTGGAAGCATCCTGTAGATTATGAGGCCAGACTTCGTGGGCACACTGTACACACACACACACACGCACACACACGTGTGTGTATATATATATACACACATATATATATACATATATATATAACTACTTAATTTACTCACATAAAATTAATATACGACAGTATAGATTTATGCGTAAACTGTAAGTATTTACTTCAAAAGTGCTCAATACGTAGGTAGAGCTAGTTAGTAATTTATAAAATATATATTGCGCCATAAATATTTTATAAATTATTTACTATATATATATATATATATATATATATATATATATATACATATATATATACTTATTTATTGTTAAATAAACATGTTTACATCCAGCTGCTACAAACAGCCATTTGTTTCAATCAAACAACAGATATCATCAGGCAGCGACTTGACTATTCAAATGTTCAATGAATAATCATTGGGTATTCATTGAACATTTGAATAGTCAAGTCGCTGCCTGATGATATCTGTTGTTTGATTGAAATAAATGGCTGTTTGTAGCAGCGGGATGTAAACATGTTTATTTAACAATAAATAAGTATTATCAGCTCTTTTTTATTGAGCACTATCTAACAACCTCGTTGAATTCATTAGTTTATTACTTTTGAATAACAAACACCCGCGTATATATATATATATATATATATATATATATATATATATATATATATATATATATATATATATATATATATATATATACAGGGTGCCCACAAAGTCTAGCTACATAATCTACAGGATGCTTTCACAAAGTCCGGCTACGTAATGTAATATATATATATATATATATATATATATATATATATATATATATATATATATATATATATATCATTAGTTTTCTTTTCAAGTGCAAAATTGGAATCCATTCACAGATTTTGTCTCATATTATGTGCGTTTTTAAATTTAGACAGACACCTAAATTTTTGTTATATTGCGTTTAACACGTGTTTCATTGGTTAACGGAATATGTTTTCTTAATATCATTAAACGATTTTTCAGAAACGAATAGATATTTCTCAAAAACTGCTACAAAGTTTCAGATATTGAAAAGCATAAAAGAATTTGGAGAAAAAAGGGAAAATATTAAAATAATAAATCACACATATATATATACACGACACCTTTCGTGCAATGCACACGCCCAATGTCACACATATGAATCACCTTGAATGTTAGCTGCTCGATCGCTGGAAGAAAACAAAGGTTCGCCAGACTATTTGCGACGAGTTGACTATGTCCGCTATGCTCCGTAAACAATGCGTATGGAATTGTAAGACTATTCGACCAAAGTGGAATGACACGGCCAGTTTAACCGTGGTCAGATTGTTGTTGATTGGCGCAAGAAAAAACAAAACACAATATTTTCCTATTTACGAAAATGGGCAAGGAACTACTAAAAACAATAGAAACATGTTTATCTTGGGCCGAGGATTCTGTATAAGTTCACATTACTCAAATTAATCATTTTGCGATTAATAAGACTCTCACTTATTTTATGATTTCATCTGCACTTTTCATCGGCGATGTTTCTGATAAAAGTTAAAGGAATCAGTGTTTTCTGCCGCGACTCTCGTTTTGCGTGGACTGTAAACATCATTCAACCTTATTAATATTTATCCTTGAGAAATTTTTAGCCTTCATAGTGATAATTCGTTAATAAGATTTTAACAGAATATATTTTAATTTATCATATGCGCTCTTTGTAGATACGAAGTTACTTTTAATATTTAAACGCAGTTTATCATGTTTAATAGGTTTCAGTCACAACTTAAGAAACACAGAGACAAAAATGGTCGCCTGAGTTCGAATTTTATGTAAAAACAAAAACTGAGTGAAACTGAAACAAAATACGAAACCAGAGTATTCATCAGCAAATTAATTTTTAGGAATAAAATTTTCTGTGTTTAATTTTTATTTGTTTAAAATCAACGAGAGTGGAAACATTCACTTCTTAAAAATAATCAATGTGCACAAAGAAAGCAAAGTCAGACGGTGGATTTGAGACCATATTTCGATTTTGTAGATTTTAGCGTTCCAAATTAAATTTTTTAATTCGTACCGCTCTAATACATTAACACGTTACTTTCTAATAAAAATTTGTCGTAATATTTGGATACTTCAATTAAAGACTTACATTTGGAGTAATAATCACACAAGAATTAAAATAAAATAAAATGAAAATTTTCTTTTAGATAATTTTTTGAAAATAATTACACAACACTTTCTTTTTTTTCAGTTTCACACAGTTTTATTCTAGTTTCGTATTTCGTTTCAGTTTCACTCAGTTTCCGTAACATGTCAACATTACCACCTAATCTAATAAATGCAATTTAATAAATTTTATAATAATATTTTTTATGAATTCCTGGCTCATGTTAAGATCTCTGAGGGTGGAAACAATACTTCTTTACTTGAAAATGACTAAACATATACCGATCGTCGTATTTGTTTATTTAAGGTAATGTTCCAGAAAAATTCCGGAAAACTCAGATTTGTTTTGCCGTCAAGGTGACAGGACTTGGTGAAAAGTTTCATGAATTTCTAATAAAATAGTTTTAAAAAAAAGAATACAGGAGGGCTCAGAGACCCACGGGTACACGAAGGCATTTACCATTAAGAAAACGTATATTTTCTCATTGTTAATAGAAAATTAAGAAAATCAAAACAAATTATTTTCTTTAAAATAAATAGTTTTTATTTACGTTAAATATGATTAAGCTGCTTTCAGCCTTAATGAGCCATTCTCAGGCAGCTTTTTTATTAGTCATTTTTACTTTAATCGTCGGAAATATAACATCTCGGGTATATTTTACTGAGTGTTGATTCGATTAGCATGAAGGTCTTTTCACGTATCACACGTGGTCTCTGTGATAAAAAGAGATGTTGAAAAATTGAAATTTTCTTTTTTGATTATTCCTGAATTCCACAGGTATTGCGTACAGTTTCAATTGGAATTTTAGCTAATGAAATATTTAAATTTATCCCGGAGTAAACACATTATATAAAACAGATTTTTGCATCCATAAAGAATTTATCGGTGCTGAAATATTTATGAGTGTTCTATAAAGATGTTTCTGTGTATGTACATGTTATGTATGACGGTTTCATGTATAGACGTTTACTTACTTCTGAGAAGCTTTATTTACTTACCTTTGTTTATATAAAATTAAGGATGTATACGTGTACGTGTCAACAATTACCTCCACTCTCTATTTGTGCCTAAATCGAAATGAAGATTCCATGAACAAAGCTTCTTTCCTAGAACTGCTCGCTTGTGGAACTCTGTTCCGCTGGTTTTCTTCAAGTCTAATGCAAACAAGTTAAAGCAATCAAATTATACCCGATTTCTACCATTAACAACCATTAAAATGTTTCCCAGGTTATTGTACATTAGTTAACCCTAATCTTCGAGTGGCCCTCCGACCTTTATCGTTATTTTCATGACAAGTGCTCGTCTGATCTCCAATCTATGCCCCCCGTCGCCAAACTTTCACGCGAAAACATTTCTATCTGAAACCACTATCAATAATTTTCCCCCACTGTGCCTAAACCTAAACGTAGATTCCATGAACAAAGTTTCTTTCTTAAAACTGTACGTCTGTGGGACTCTCTTCCGTTTGCCTACTTTTCAGCTGACTACAATTTGGTTGTCTTCAAGTCCAACGTAAACAAGTTCTTAAGTAATCTAAATTACCAAATTTCCACTACTAACGATTACTTCGATAAGGTCCCCCTGACTACTGTACACTCGTTAACTGTTATCCTCGAGCGGCTTCCAGGCTTTGATAAGTGATGAATTCTATGTAAAAAAAAGTGTAAAAGTTGTAAAAATAAAAGGATTGACTCTTAAACTTATTAATCGATTATTATAAACGTAAGAAAATAGCTGCTAAGCATGATATTATGGGTAATCTTTTATGCCATTTTACGAAAAGAATATGCGGATACCTTTAGGTATTAGAAATTGACGAATAAAAAATTTCAAATTCCAAATTTAAAGCGATTTTGATAAAGAAATATTTAAATATTTCAGATTTGGATCAAATTTTGTCCATGATGATCATAATCCAATTGAATTTCAGTTTCTTTTTTAATACCCCTTATGCTTAAATCTTTCATTTTAACATATTTTCTAGAATAAAATTTGCATGATGGATTTTGTTAGAAATGGGAATAAAGATTTGTGACCTAATTGCTAGATATTGTAGATCTAGAGGAGATATAAAATTAGAACGAAACGCAGGGAATTTATTTCTGCTAATTAATTAATAAATACCGAATTTGTTTTTATCAATATTGGATATTTCTTTGACATTTCGTTTCTTTATTTTAATTAAGGGTCTCCATTAATTTTAAATGTTAAAACAGATAATTTTCACTTTCGTTGTCCAACGCTAGATCTTTCCTATAATTGACGTTATACTGAGCATGAGATTAAGTTATGTCGTAGATAAATATTCATGAATTAAAAATTAAATTGAGCCAAAGTAACAAGTTCATCGTATTTAATTATGCATGAAACACTGGCCTATACAATATGCACATGAACAACGATGTCGATATTCCGACACAAAATAATCATTACTGAATCGAACAGTACATAGGCCGAAACGGCGTCCATTGATGAATATCAGGAAAACAATGCAGGCGACTGCCATTCACTTTTCAACGTAAATTCGTTTCACTATAGATTAAGAATACATGTTGGTTGGTTAAGGAATCGATATCGTATTCATCTTTTTTCTTTCGTTTTATCAATGAATTGAAGACTCGTAAGTATACAGAAAAAAACGCGTGCTTTAGGAAAGCAGACAGACATGACTAGTTTCTGCGTAATTTTCTAAAGAGTACTTGTAAATTGGCAAGACCTTTACAGTGGCGCGTGTAATGACATTAGTTGCTATGACCGTCTTTTGCAAAGGCAGGAAACAAGAGCTTAAATAAATCCTGAAACTGAACATATCCGCTTGACAACGTAGGGATAAGCTTAAGACTTATCTGGTCCATACTACTGTATATTTTAGTACATATTCCCGAAAGTATGCCATAGGCACAGAATAATTATTACTTTAGAATAACAATAGATACGAAAAAAAAATCTTAAATAAAAAACACTGAATAATACAGATAATATAGTAAAAAGGAAAAGTAAGCGAAACACGCATGCGTTAAAACAAAGTCACCTGTTAATTTAACATATCCATGTTCATAAGAAAGCGAGTGAGCCACTCCTATACAAAAAGAAATAGAAAGTAAAAGTCAGCCGAATCTTTGTATGAGAGAATCATTGCCACTTGTTAGCAGAAAACATTAACCCGTGAGCGAGCATAATAATTAACATGATTGGCTAGATAGCTAAATTACACACAAACACACACACACACACAACAACACACACACACATACATATATATATATATATATATATGTATTTATATATATAAATAAAACACTCACTAACATACATTCAATCATATTAATTTGACGATGTCCTGTGGGGATGAACCGCGGAAGATGTGTAGCTTAATTTTCATATATATTTTCATAACTTACAACCTAACTGTACTCACGTATTGAGCACTGTTGCAGTAAATACTAAAAGTCGGTATATAAAATATAACATCTTATTACATTTTACCGGATATATATATATATATATATATATATATATATATATATATATATATATATATCGCTGTATATATGCATGATATATTTATATATAAATTTCAGCACTTACTCATCAGAAAAATAAGAACTTTTTAACTGTATAAAGAAAATTTTAAAGAATAAAAAAAAAAATCAGAAAAATATTTTTGTCGTGTGTTATGATTCTAAACGCATGTTTGATTTAATACGAAAGCTATTCACGCCTTATTTTCCCTAATTAATACAGACACATACTCACACACATAATATTGGTGGGTATTTATTGTTGTGGATTTAGACTCAACTGTTTATTAAAGAAAAAATTGTTTTTTTTTTTTTTTGCATTCAGGGTGGATCAAATCAGTCACAACTTTATCCGTTGCGCTTCAAGTCTTTGTGGATACTGCATCTGCCAAAACGTTGTTAAAATAGCATGCACAATGAGAAAGATGGTCTGGTTTTACGTATTCTATTTCTATAAATTCGTCGTATTTCTGCCGCTTTCTTTGCTGTGATTAGTAAACTCGACGAAGAAGCATTGCAATGTGGCAATGGCAAGCGTCGGTGATGGGTAAAATGAGCGATATTGCGTTGCGCTTAATAATCAAACACATCCATTCAACTTGAAACGTTGAAAAAAGTAAAAGAGAATAAGATAAAGTGTTACTATTTTGATCTATTTCTTCATTTTTTAAATGTTTTTTTTTATCTCGTTTTTGAATAAGGCTTTTCAGCACATCGTTAGCAACATGTTTCTCTTCAAGTATGCCGTATACGTCGCTAAATAGACATCATTAGATAACGTTCGCAACTTTCTACATCGAAAAATGCCCGAAGATACTACGCGTTTTTTTTTTAATAATATAAAAAAATATATTAAAAAAAACATAGATCGATATTATTGGATGGCGCTTGTGAATTAAAGTAGCGATCGTCTAAAATTAAACACCGCTTGACACTAAATTCAACACAACTTTTTCCTACTATTCGAATGATTCGAATTCGAGACGTCCATTTCGTTTTTGTGCTTTTCATTTGCATATACACATGCCGTTTTTTTAATCATTTTATGAATGAAAATGATTTAATAAATTGCATGTATATTAAAAAGATTTCTATTTATAGCGTCATCGCAATTTCATGTGTAAATCGTACGTATTTATAGACTATAATATTTATTTGAATATATATTACGATTTCATGTATTCACATGGAATGTTATAAATCAATATAATATATAATGCATTTAATTTCAGCGTTTACCTTCAACAGCTTCAATACGTGAGTAGAGCTTGGTAATAAGGTGTGAAAATATACATGCCAAGAAGAAGTGTTCATATATATATATATATATATATATATATATATATATATATATATATATATTCTCCTCTTTAGATGAATAACTATGCTGGAGGAAATGAAACTTTCTGGCTTGCCCGAAGCAAGAAAACGGCTACAATTCCTGAATCTGCACGCATTGAAAAACGCGAGAGGAAGCGTATCATTTGAAAAGACAGAGCAGTCAGCATAGAACAATCGCGTGTATATATTAGTTCAACAGTCGAACGCATGCGTAACATTCACTGAATATTGAAATTTTTCATTATATAAAAATGTAATTCTGAATTAGTTATAGATTGAGATATCTATCTATTATATCTATAAAAGTGAACGTGTCTGTCTGTCTGTCTGTGTGTCTGTGTGTCTGTGTACATTTCCCTACGCAATAACTCTGTCAATTTTTAGTCTATAGACTCGAAATTTGAAATACCGGGTACTGAGATTTGGAAAAATCGATGTGACGGGTGTCAGCCAAAAATTTGGCTGTTAAGGGGTCAAATTTCAACGATTTGACCTTTAAGAACTCTACCAAACTCCTCCGACAATTTTGGGTCTAGACACTTGAAATTTTAGATATAGGTTCCTTGAACCTGGATCTAACTTAATAAAGTGATTTGAGCCCGAAACAATAAATTTTAAGGGGTCATAATAGGGGTCAAAGTTTTAAAAAAATAACCATTTTTTTTGTTTTTTTGCTTTTTTTGCACAGCATACACCTCCAAACACCCGAGCAACGCCGGGCACCCCTGCTAGTTCTCCGATAAAAAACAAACAAAAAAGACATTCATCTGCATTAGTTAAAACTGATTGTGATAATGTTTACATTGGGGAGACAAAACGAAGTTTTGATAAGCCATCAAAACTAATAACAATTAATGCCTTATATTCTCCTATAATGGAATATTATCACGGTTTTAATTTTACAAACTTTCATTAAACGAATACAAAACAAATCTACACACCGATTTATTGAATCAGCTCTCATAACACAGTCAACAAATTAACAGTTAAACAAAGAACAGATTTCTACTCATCTTTTCTCTGCCTATTTTAAACTTTTTTCAATGAAAACAAATGTAAACACTGGATGATTTCCTGTTTTTAAATTATATCCTTTGAATTTGCATTTTCTCTTATCTTTTATTTTTCGTTTTTGCTAATACATCTATATACTTGCATATCTTTTGAATACACACACACGCATACACACACCTATATATATATATATATATATATATATATATATATATATATATATATATATATATATATATATATATATATATTATATATATCATTTGTTTATTTGGGCAGAATTTTCTCTCCGTTTTAACGTTCTGTTCGAGTGTAAAAAGAAATTTTCCATCGTTGTGAATGCTTTCAATTTCCATGAGCCGTCTTCAGGCGTGTGACGAATTAAAAATTGCGTTTGATGAATTTATTATAATGTCGATTAAAATGGTTTAAAATTATTAAAAGCACTTAACGTTCCATCCCTTCATATTGAGCCTGGTGAATGATGGCGAATAACTAGAGCTTCAATAATTGGGAGGCGCAGATCACAATGTAAGAGCGGTTAAAATGGCGGTATTTTTTAAAAAAGTAATATGGTGCTAAATTCGTTTTTGCAGGTGTCATGTGCTGCAAGATGTTGGTAAATGGAGCTGTTAAAAATAGGTGACACGTTAGCCGGCAAGATATGGTGGTTCTAGTTATGCCGATGTACATGTTGTTTTTGGAGAAGCATTCTCCTATAAGGCATTTAAAAACGTATACGGCATTTCTAGTTAAAAGTAAATTTTCATCGGGTGTAGGATTATTGTTTTTATTAGTAATTGACTTGTTTTAATTTTTTTTATAATAAATAACGAGTATAGGTTTGAATTTTTTTTAAATGGTTGAAATGTGTTTATGGATGATATTGCCTAATATTTTTTGTCGATTTTATAATTAGCATGCATCTACGAGGGGCGTGCAATAAGTAATGCCCCTGACCCACTTCCCATAGCAATAAAGCAACGAAACTTGGCACAGTTATTAGTCTTTCTCTACATAGGAACCACCCAGAGTTATGCATTTCTCCCATCGTTTGATGCAGCTCTGGAGACAGTTTTTGTAGAACACCCCAAGTTGATCCTCCAACCACGACGCTGCATCATCTGGGAAACGCTTTCCTTTCAAAAACAACTTCATGGCTAGGAAGAGGTGAAAGTCAGAGCGTGCAAGGTCAGGAGAATAGAAAGGATGGGGAAGGATTTCATAACCACACGCCCGTGCTTCTGCTTTGGCGACATGCGAGTTGTGGACCGGAGCGTTGTCCTGCAGAATGATGGTACCTTTGCTGATCTTGCCCCGCCTCTTGATTTTGATAGCTTCCCTAAATTTCCTCAAAAGTGAAGCATAATATGCTCCTGTAATTGTGGTACCCTTTGCCAGGAAATCTGTCATCACTACTCCGTCCTGGTCCCAGAAGACTGTGAGCATGACCTTGCCAGCGGAGTGCTACACCCTAGCCTTCTTTGGAGGTGGTCAGTCTAAGTGCTTCCACTGCATTGACTGGGCTTTGGTTTCTGGATTATATTGATGGACCCAGGTTTCATCTTGTGTAATCAGTCTTTTGAAAAACTTTGACTCATCTTCTTGGCACATCTCCAAATTCATCATCGAGCACTCGACACGTTCTCGCTTCTGGAATGGTGTGAGCAACCTGGGAATCTATTTGGCACACACCTTGCAAATGGTCATGAATGATAATTTCCACAGACCCTGTACTAATCTTGACATCTTGGGCTATTTGGAGAATATTAATGCGCCGAATTTCCAAAATGGCAGCCTCAACTTGACGGACAGATGCCTCATCAATGGCAGAAGGGGGGGGCGACCAGGTCTGGGAGCTGTTTCCACAGACTTATTGAAAGTATCCTGTACCTCTATAAGGCCAGCATTCGCCCATGCATAGAGTACTGTTGTCTCATTTGGGCTGGTGCATCTGCTACTTGTCTCTCACTCCTGCACAGGGTTCAAGAGTCGCCAATCTGATAGGTCCTGAAATGTCATCTAGGCTTCAGCTTCTGTCCCATCGACGAAATTTTGCATCCCTCAGCCTGTTCTGCAAGTATTTTTATGACTTCTACTCCAATAGTTTCTTCTCCAGAACTGCTAAACTTTGGAACTCCCTTTCGGGATTCTGCTTTCCCAACTGTACTGACATGCAGAAGTTCAAGTGTAATGTGGAGAGACATTTTGCTACTCATTTCCCTTCATAATATCCCTGCAACTTACGTCATCGATAGTAGCCACCTACTTCAAAGTGGCACTGTGCCAGTTTAAGATGAAAATTGAATATATATTTATATATTTAAAAAAATTTTTTTTTAAGGAATTAGACCTGGAGTCTAAAGAGCAGATTTTATTTTAATGCCCTAATAAATGTATTAATACTATTAAAAGAAAACGGTCCTCATTGTATTTTAGTTATATAATAAGCTCAATAAGTATAGAGCTTGTTTAATATTGAGTAAAACGATTCCTAATTTTGAATTAAAAATCAGTTTCAAAAGGAAAACAAACAAAATCCACTAGATTGTACGATCGTTTCTGAAACGATGTTCATTTTATTTAAATTGACAATAAATATTGACAATTATTTGACAGAACTTTTGTCCTTTAATAACAAAATCTCCTCATCAGCAAAAATAGGGGAGGGGCAGTTAAAGACACCAAAATAAAACTAGCATTTTAGTTGTCTGTAAGGCAGATATTCCTATTTTTATCTCGATTATAAAATGTTTCAATTTGAGTAAGTCTATCTTTTGGTATGCTGTTATTTTTGTCTTCTAAAACTATAAACTGAATTTATTAATTTATTTTCAATACCCATGTGTCCGAGGTGGCACACTATTCATCTTTTTCTGTTTTTTTTATTTGTTTGTTTGTTTGTTTTTTGTATAAACTAAATGAAACTAAATATATCCCACTTACCACGCTTAAACTTTATATTAATCAGTTAATTAGTTTGGGAGTGAATTATATAACACAAATATTTAATAATATGCCTATACTCACCTTTATATTAACTAGCAGGACCCGTGGAAATTCAACAAAATGAGAAATATATTTAAGCAAAAATTTGTTTTGATAAAGCTGGTATTTTTCTTGATAGCAAAAAAATTTGATTTTTGGACAATAACACGCACAAATGTGAGTTTATTAGCATTTCTATAAAAATATTGCCCATTGTCTAAAACAAGGCTACATCAAAGGAAATCATTCTCATATTCTTGTTTAGGGTTGCCAGAGTAGCCTTTTAAAGACACATTTCACGAATTTGGCCTTTTTTGAAACAGCTTGGTATTAAAAGATTGTATCTAGCCTTTATAAGCGTAACTTACGGACTAACCCATGAAGGAACAAGCAGAATATTACATTGATAGAGAATTCACTTCCACATATGCTTTATAATAATTTAATATGGATTTATTTCATTCACTAAATTATATATTTTATAAGAAAACAGTAAAATAACCACCAGAGGACGTTTATAAACAATAAATATAGCCTTAGTTCTAATCTTTTTTTATTACACAGTGATCACCACATCAAGGCCCGGAAGCCACTCAGGGATAAGGGCTATTGCAAGTACATTAATCTTTCATATTTGTTCTTTGAAGTTATAGGGTGTTGTTTAATTAGCATTCTCATAAATAGCATATATATATATATATATATATATATATATATATATATATATATATTTAAATACAATGATGCACATACGTTACATGGCATGTTTCCTAGAACACATATTCCATAATTCATAATAATACATTCAATAGTTTTTAGATTTTAACGAGCACATGCATATTATTGGCGCTCAGGTGTACACACTGATCCCTTTAGAAATGTATCGCTTAATATAACTTCAAATTTGATGTCAAGTACCTCTTGTTTTATTAATGTCTTGTATATAACTTATCAAAATTACTTTCACGGTGGGTGCTTGTTTGGGTGAGCGTACCTCTAAATGGTAAAGTTTATATAATAATAATGTTACTCTTTTTTTTGCAGAGAATGTTTTTCCAACAAAATTCTGAATGATCAAACCATAACAATGAAAATATACGGCATAATCACGTTTGAAACACCGATTCCCGTCAGATCACCGAAGTAAAGCAACGGTGAGCCTGGCCTGTACCAGATGGATGACCATTTGTGACTCCCAGGTGTTGTATGTGCTCTCCAGTTATCTCCATTGTTCCCAGTCGTCCTGGACTTCTTGACACTGGACTCAAGCTGTGCCGATTCAGGAGAGGTGTGGTTGTGGATTGCGCAACTCTTGCCAACCAATTACACGCACATCTGACCCTACATGGAGTATCCGTTGTCTATCGAGACTGAATGGAGGCATCGAACAATGAATAAAAGCAAACAAACAATATATATATATATATATATATATATATATATATATATATATATATATATATAAAATGAAATTCTGAAATGTGTCGGATTACAGATTATGTAATACTGTAAACCTAAAGTCCAAATAAATATTAGTATAAATATTTATAAGACAATTCCAGAAAGATAAAGAAGGTTCAATATACGATATAGAAAAACAATTTAAATGTGAAATTCTGATTATTATCATGTAGATTAACGACAACAATTATTTTTTGACAAAAAATACAAAAAAATAGATCCTTAATCCATAGATTTTCAATGAATGGTTCATTTCATCAGAAGGCATATTATTAGCAAAATAGATGTAGATAATTATAAATTTTGCTTATTAACATAAATTTAAAATTACATTTAAGATGATAGTGTGAAAAGGATATTTCATGGTTGAATGAATGAGAATACAACAACAGTTGTAAAAACTAAAGCAATGATTAACTATATATATATATATATATATATATATATATATATATATATGGTATTAAAAGATTGTATCTAGCCTTTATAAGCGTAACTTACGGACTAACCCATGAAGTGAAATCTTTAAGTATTTTTCCACTGTGAACATAATGGATGACTTAATATGCATGTTTTGATCTTCAAATATATACAAAGGTGCCTGATTTATTTCAAATCTCCATTCCATCCTGTAAAATATTCCATGGAATAACCCTCTTTTCTTTAATAAGCAGTAGTCATAAAAAGGTTAGCAATAGACAGAGGGTACTCAGCTCATTAAAGAATGCATTATACAAAGGAACATCAAAATACAGAACTCCGAAAATGTGACAGTGATACATGTTCATTCACATAATTCTGGGACAGCACGTTCAGAATTGCAGAACATAATGCAAAATGAGATAGCTAGTACATCTATGAGAAAACACCAGTCTAAGTATGTAGGGCATCTAATGTGAATGTATATCGTCGCAGGTTTGGTCTGTTTTGCCGCAACACAAGACGTCATTTAAGCATTGCGGTGGGACAAGAACCATGAAATTATCTGTAGGTTACAAAGACAACTGTCACATTCCGGCGATAGACATCAGATCTAATCCAAGCAAATCATATACTGCAGAGGGAATAGGGTCGCAACAGGTAATATGTAATATATATCTTATAGCACGACGCTGTAGACACTCAAGATAATCAGAAAACACCCTCGCAACTCCAGCAAACACTAAGGTTCCGTATTCGAAATCGAGACGAATCATTAGCTTGTAAAGCTTAGTCAGCAAATGCAATTCATTCTTTCTACTCTATAAAAATATCTATTCCTTTCACGTGCCTGGTGTCTGGCGCAATTCTCATTAAAATTGTTTATTTTTAAAACATTTCCCGTATGTGAAGCACATTGCGCATGGTCGCTTCCTTGCAGTCTACAACAAGGTTTTCAAACTCAATGACAACAAATGCTAGCAATTAACTCTTCTCGTAATTAATCATATCTTTTATTTTCATTCCATTCATCGTTTTCTGCGTTTCATCGTAATGTTCCTCATTCATCACTCTCAATAACCTCATCGCCAAGGGATTTCTGACCTTGATAGAAACAGTGGAATTCACCCTAGACGGCTTAAATCGGCTTCCTCTTAAATAGAAACTGTCACAGGAATATGAAATTTACAATAAGTCTCTAGTCGAATATATATTTCTGTCAGCGCAAGTAACGACGTTAGTCTTTTTGTAGTTTTTGCAGGAAGCTGTGGACATTTTCCTACACACAATTAATAAATTTTCACCTATGTAGCACTAACTACAATAAAAAATTATTGCTTAACTTTATTGACCTCACACAGTCTGGTCTTGATAAATAACGATTCTTTACGAAATCATTTTCAGAACTTAAAAACAAATCTAATTGAACGAGTTTAATCGTATCACAACTTTCATCCATATATCGATGATCTATAAAACACCTTTCTCCATTATGTCATATTTTTGTCTGCCTATTCGTTCAGAGCATGCGTGATTTCAATCAATGTACAACCGTTTCCGGTGTACATGTATTGTGACAGCATCTATTTAATTATGACCGTAACTATCTAAGTGTTTTAACCTGTTGCGGATTTAGAATAGGCAAATGAATTTTACACACACACACACACACGCACAGACACACACACACACACACACACACACATATATATATATATGTGTGTGTGTGTATGTGTGTGTGTATTTGTGTGTATTTGTATTGATATAGACAAACTGACATGGTCGCGACACTGGACATACTAATGTTTAGGACAAATGATCGGTCAAGTCCGCAAGTCCTCGGCAGGCGACTTAATAAAGTTTGTTTTCCATTGAAGTAGCCCGGTTCTTAAATGAAAGGCGAGAGAATAATTTTAAAAAAAAAAAAAAACATGTCAAAATTTAGAGGGAGATGGGGAGGTCATGTGACATTTAAAACTCCAGATTTTGAAAGCGAAGAAGGTGAAAGAAAGATAAAGAACGAAAAAGAAAGAAGAATACAAGAATGCTAGACCCATAAAAAATAAATGTAAATGCTTTGTGGCTCTCTATTGAATATTTTATGATGATTTTTTTTTCGATAATGGTCGACACCAACTCGGACTTCTTTAGATTAAAAGATCCTTACAAATTAACACATATATTCACTCTATTCTCATACCTGAAAGCTTTTACCTTTTTGTATTGTTTTTATAAGTAGAGAAACATAAAAGCGGCACTTTTATTATCAATAGTGTTATGTTTTTATAGTTACCGCTTATTACATTGCATAATACTTTCAGGTCATAACATGCAAGAACACGAACAAAACAATCAATAAAAAAACATGGCGTCTACGGAAACGCAATGCAGTAAATTATAACAACATTTAATGTTTGCAAACTGTTTATATGAAAATTTCTATAGGTTATCGTGTTACCTTGTCTATTGATAACCCAATCTGAATATGTTCCTTTCATATTTTTCTCAGGTTGAGTGTATAATCCTTAAGTTTAAGATGGCGAAGTTTGTATCTATAGTTTTATGTTATTCTTTTTTTTTTTTTGTTACACAGTGATCACCACTTATCAAGGCCCGGAAGCCACTCAGGGATAAGGGTTATTGCAAGTACATTACGTTAGTGTGGAGATTTGATGGAGTGTTTACTTAAGGGGGCGGTTCATTAGGAATTTGTTAACATTAGACTTGAAGACATCCAAGTTGTAGTCCGGAGGGAAGCAGGCAGACGGAACAGAGTTCCACAGGCGTGCAGTTCTAAGAAAGAAGCTTTGTTCATGGAATCCGCGTTTTGATTTAGGCACAGATATAGAGTGGGGGAAATTTTTCACAGTGGATTCAGCTAGACGGGTGTTTTTCGTGAAAGATTGGCGAGGGGGGACCAGGGATTGTAGTTCAGACGAGCACCTGCCATGAAAATAACGATAAAACAAGGATAGACTCGCAACGTCTCTTCTGTGAGAGAGGGGTTGCAGGGTAGAGAAAAGGGCATCCCCCACTAAGCCACGAAGTCTATTTTGTACTCTGTCAAGGCATGATAGGCTGTTTTTGGCAGCTCCTGCCCAGATATGGCAACAATATTCCATCCTTGGACGTACTTGGCTTTTATATAGATAGAGAATTGCATCAGTAGTGAGATATCTTCTGGAGCGGTAGAAGGATCCCACCATCTTTCCAGCGACCTTGGCAACATACTTGATGTACGTGTTCCATTTCAGATCAGGAGTAAAGGTCAAACCCAGAAGCTTGTCAAAACACGGGGCCTCACCCAGACGAGAGCCATCCATCACAATTGATGTCAGCTGGGGATCAGAGCGTTGATGATGTAAGGATAGGAGTTTGGTTTTGGATGCATTAAAGGTAACTAGCCACATCTTCCCCCACTGAACCACGCGCTCGAGATCAGAGGAGAGAGAATCAGAGAGAATTTTGTCATTTACAGCCTTTGATGTGTTGCTGTAGATGATCGTGTCATCAGCATAGATGTCAACGAATGATTTAAGTATGTGTTTAGGGAGGTCATTGATGTAGATCAGGAAGAGAGTTGGGCCCAGGATTGACCCCTGAGGGACCCCAGCATTTATATTGCAGGCCTCCGATTTTTGTCCATCTACCACTACTCTTATAACCCTATCAGAGAGAAATGATTTAATGATTTTATTCATTTTACATATTTGTTGTAGTATTCTCCCTGAAACTTAAAGAATTAGTTTAAATGAAATATTAAATTCACATGCGGTCCTAAGTATATTATGCCATTATTTTTATTTTAATCTTTTTTCACCCCAAACAAGGCATATTGCAATTTGGACGTACATTTTTATTATTTGGGATCGTCTTTAACAGGGTACTGTGGGGAGTTGAGCAGCAAGATGTCTGACCACATTATATTTATTCTTCTGCAGATTAGTACAGTCAGCGAAGTAATTTCCAGCGAAGGAGTTCCAAAGTCTAGCAGTTCGAGATAAGAAACACAACTATTAGAGAAAGCTTTTCGGCATCTGGGGATCTCAACAGTGAAGGGAGGAACTTTGTTATTTGTCGGGTTGGTCAAAAGTATGTTTGCCGAAGGGGGCACAATAGATATAAGGTCATCAGAGCACGTCCCATTAAAGTACTTGTAAAACGAACAAAGGAATGCAACATAGCCTCGATAGAGCTGGGCCGACATTGTGGGACCTATTAGATTTGAGACTCTTTTTGAACCCTGTCAAAAAATGATAGACTAGCAAGATTACATACAACGCCTCGTATTCACAAATTGCCACCTACCTTGCACTGACCAGGCTCAAAATCGATTAACTTTGGTGATTCAACTAGAACGGTTATCAACGTGATTATGCCGTATCATTTAAGATAAGGACATTCATTTTCTAAACATGAGTTGTGTATGACTAGAGCACCAACAAAAAAGGTTTTCGATGTATTCCTGATACTCCAGTCTTCAGACGTCAGCTATTGCAAGAATTGAAAATTTACCGCGTTTTTAAGCCAACCAACAAAACTATCTCTTCTTTATCCGGAGACCAAATAGTTAGTTATGTCAGTAGTAAGCCCACTAAATAACCCTTTAAAAAGCTCCTGTGACGACCCAATATCTTTATTACCCAAAATAGATAACAGCAGAGCAGTCTAATGTAGAAAGGCCAGTTGCCAATCAGGTTGTATAAAAAAAAACCCTAACCAACTCTAGCGCCATTTGTCGGCTACTCAGCTAGTTGCTGGTAAAATCCCCCCCCCCCACACACATCTGTTGAATGATTTTGGAACTCTGTTATCAACAAGCAAGTGGTAACGTAGAAAGAAGAAAATAAATTACGAAATTCTTCGGATGGATCGGCTTTAGTGTGCTCCTGAATCGACATTGTATGAACCATCTTGAAAGAGACTGTCAGCTGCTTCATGTTTTTTCTATTGCTTGACTTTGGAAGTTGGACTGTCGTCGACTCGTATATACTACGAGTTTCGAAAAAAGAAAAGGCTTATGTCAACTTTTTTTTTTCAACCAAAGGTGTGGTCTTCAATCTTTCTCTAGTAAATCCTTGTCATGCGAACTTTGTTTAAATGCACCGGTAAATGACGTAACCCATCCGAAGCCCATAGGTAACATTTCTAAGTTAAAAATCGGTTTACTTATATGCTATTAAATTTTTGACGGCAAGGGATGACGGAATGTTGGCTTATGAATGCTCCCGTCGATGACCCCCTCGACAGTCGGATTTTTTTTTCTGGTTTCTTGGAATATTTCGAAATAGGACCGCAAGGGAGCATTTAACATAGGAGACTCGTCCGGATATTTTTTTTGTCCTCAAGACACTATATAAAAAAAAGCAGTAACGAAAATTCGGCAAAATAAAAGAAAATTTTGGATAACGCCCAAAAGCAAGAATCAACGCTAGAGAGAAAAGAAAGAAAAAAAAACGTGCGGACAAAACACTTGGGGCTCGATTGCCAATTCTAATAAAAGTTCACAAGAACAGTATTTGATCTTCATCAACTATGCACAGACGAAGAACAAAAAGTGACAATGGAGAGAGTGTAAAGGTTCTTCGTTGAGCCGTTTTCGAAAAACTGGAGGCGATGAAGATGAAGAGAAACAGGGGACAAATTGGAACTGGAAATGACGAAGGCTATGAGGAAAGATAAGATCATCCAAGGTGGATGAGCAGATTTTGAAGCCAGAAATATTAGACGGGTTACCTGATGAACGAGCTAATTTATCGAGGGAGCAAATAAAATTAGAAAATATGAGTTACAACCGAAGGTAGAATTAGAAAAAGCAAGGATGGAACAAGAAATTAGATTAAGACAGATAACCTTAGTCGAATCAGCACATGAAACCAACCGAAATAACTTCGACTTGATCAAAGAAGTGAGGCTGGTACCCAAATTCACTGAAGACAATGATAGATGAATATTTCTCACACTTCGAAAACACTGTAGTCAACCTTGCGTGGCCACGTGAGAAGTGGATGATTTTACTGCAAACCACACCCACGGGAAAAACACAAAAAGCATTCACCACTTTGTCGGTAGAGGAGGGTGCCGATTACGACATAGTGAAATGAACAATTCTACAGAGTTTTGAATTAGTCCTGGAGGCCTACCGACAAAATTTTCGGGCACTAAGAAAGAATGAGACACAATCATTTAAGGAATTCATAAGTCAAGGCTTAAAATACGCTTAAATATATTTCAATTTTCCAGATTTCCTATATATATATATATATATATATATATATATATATATATATATATATATATATATATATATATATATATATATATTGAGAAAGTCGTAATTTCTAAAATTTAAAGAAGTATTTCGGTGCCATCAGCTATAATCGAAACCGTAGCATTAAAAGCTGGTGACGTTACCCCTGTACCAACGCATATAAATCAATCAAAAATTAAAAATAAACTAAGATGAATGTACAAAATGTTTAACAATTTTTTCAATTTTGACCTATTTTTAACCCCTTAAAAATTATTTTAACCGGCTTAAATCCAATAGAATAACGACCAGTAAAAGATCCAATAACTTTAAGCCCTAGCGCCGTTCTGCGACTTTGAGTTTCGGAGGAGATAGTTTGAAAATATGAAGACAGATAGACCGACCGAGAGACAGACATACGGACGGGCATATAGCCGTTCATTATATATATATATATATATATATATATATATATATATATATATAATAAACTACTCCATAAGAATCCTTTAACTTTTATCAGCGTTCCGACGAGATAACGCTTATATAAGATCCTTCATACTTACATAGACGGCTATAGGGCATCTATCCATTGTCTTCCTCGACTGTTTAGATGCGTAAGAAGTAGAGGTCCACCATGCTCAGTCGCAATAAAACAAAAGGAAAATGAAAGGAGATGAAAGTGCTGTAAAGTTTTTCGAAATCTAAGTTCGTCAATTAAGTTTTCCGAATTTGACAAAGATGTACGCGAACCGCAGGGTATGTTATCTTTCGCGTTTTAACAAATTATTTCAAAGCTTTAAAATGTCTTTCATGTTTCGCCATCACGTCTAGACATCTTATATATATATATATATATATATATATATATATATATATATATATATATATATATATATATATATTACGGGGACCTGTGGAAATTCCGCAGCGGACTCTTTCATATATAATATATTGATGTTGGCATTTTGTGGATGTTCAGTGTAAATGGAGACGTTCGGATATTGTTGTAGCTCTTTTGTTAAAACTGCAAAAGTATTTATCTAAGCTAGCAGAGACGTAAAATACGCTTAAATATGATATTTTAATTCATGCAAGTTTTATATATATTAATATAAGGTCAATTTTTAGCGATTATCATGTATTATAAAGTTGTTAAATATCCATATCCATATGACACGGATGCATCAGCTTGAATCGAAACCGAAACTAAAACTTCTGAAGAATATATATATATATATATATATATATATATATATATATATATATATATATATATATATATAAAACTTGGGTTCATTTAGCTATAATTGAAACCGAAATCAACAGTTATGAAAAATTCTTGGTAAAATTATTTATAAAAAATAGATGACTGTAGTTTCATCAGCTATAATCGAAACCGAAACCGAAAATTATGAATAACTCTTGGTAAAATTATTTATTACAAGAATAAAAAGTTATGAAAATTAAATAACAGTCACCGAAGAAAAAGATGTACGCGTCACATACAAAATAACACACGTGCTATTGTATTATATTATATATATATTTATAAAATATATTTATAAAATCTAATATGGCGCTATGAAAGGAATCTCCTCGTGAGCTGTGTAGTCATTGTTTTATTTGTAAGAAAATGTATATTTACTATATTTGCAATACATTTAACTATTTTTGCTAGTTTGAAGTCAAAAGTGTGATTATGCTGCAATGAATGAGAGAATAATGCATTCAGAGAATTGTTATTTCTTATAGTACTTTTATGTTCAATGAGGCTTTTCTCTAATCTACGTTGGGTTTTACCATAGTATATCTGATAGCAATTTTGGCAAGGAATAATGTATATGCCTGCATTGGACACTGGTTTGTTTTGGAGAGGTTTTGCTTTTTCTGATGTTTGTTTTATAGTTTGTGATGTGGTTTGTATGATTGGAATTCCTTGTTTGCTTAGTGTGTTACAAATTATTGTATTATTGGTGGATGTAAATAAAAAGTTCCCCTTTCTATGAGAGAACTGTCTGGTGTATATGATTTTTGATTATTTATCCTGGAAAATAGTTGTGTGGCATTTTCTTAGCATTTAATATAAAATATGAGATATTGCAAGGTTTTAAAAATGTGAGGTATTTAAATTCTTCGTTCAGATATTCTGGACTTCAAATTCTGAATACACGTAGGAAGAAACCAATTATCATACCTATTTTTATTTTGGTATTATAGTGTGAGTAAAAATTATGTAATCATTTTTGCGTGTAGTTTTGCGGTGAATTTTGAAGGATAGTTTATTATTGGATTTTATAATAAGTATGTCTAGAAAAGGTAATGAGTGATTGTTTTTTGTTTCATAAGTAAACTTTATGGTGGGTTCGACTGAATCTAATTTGTCTTTAATATTATCTATATGCGTGTTCTTGGGAAGAAAAATTGAAATGTCCCCAATTTATCTAAAATATTCTGAGTTTGGGGGTAATCTAAATTTGAAAGGACCAGATTCTAGGAATTCTAAGAAAAGGCAGACTAATACGCCACTGTGAGGAAGACCAACATTTTGCTTGTAGAAATTGAAATTGAACTGAAAATAAGTCATGTCACAAAAGTATCGGGAGGAAAAGGTAAGTTAATTCTTGATTTGTTAAATGTGTATGGAGTAAATTTAAACATTTTTAATGGGAACGTTAGTGTATAATGATGTTATATCTAAGCTGTGTATAGTTTTGTTATGTATATTAATGTTTTTTTTAAATCTTGTTGAGTAAATCTCCGAAGTCCCTTATGTGGGAAGTGCTGATTGTGCCCAGTAGTAGAGTTAGGATGTTGGATATGCACTACCGATGCCAGATATTATGGGACGCGTAAGGATCCCGGTTTATGAGTTTTGGGGAGGCCATATAATGATGGAATGTTGGGGTGGTATTTAATGTATGATGTCCAAGTTTTGTTGTTTTTTATAAGTTTTTTTTAAAAAAGATTTGTTGAAAGTCTCAATACTTTTATTTACTATCTTTAAATGAGTGTTAGTATATGTGTCTCTGTCAACAGTGTAAAAACTTTCTCCAGATATAAAAAAAATATTTTAATCTTTATCACAACACTATGCGCCCCCCCCCCCACTTTTTTTTTTTTTAATTTCCAACGACTTTTTCTGTTTCGGAAATGAAACAGGGTCATATATTTAATTACATCAAAAATATATTTTCAAATATTTGTACTGGTATTTTTAAATTTATTTTTTTTATTTCGATTTCTACCCCAAACAAGGCACAGTGTCACTTTAGTGTAAGGGGCTACTATCGGGCCATAAGTTGCAGGGTTGCTATGTAGGGAGTTGCGCAGCAAGATGTCGGTTCACATTGAAACTGAATTTCTGCATGTCAGTACAGTTGGGAAAACAGGAAATCGGAAAGGCGTCCCAAGGTCTAGCACTTCTGTGGACGAAAATATTGGAGTAGAATGTTTTCTTACATCTAGGGATCTCTACTGTGCAGGGGTTGGATTTAGCTACTTATCGAGTTTGTCGGGTGTATTTACGTCGAGGGGGTACAAGGGCTTGTAGTTCATCGGAGGATCCACCATTAAAATAATTGTAGAACAGAGGGATGCAATATTTCGTCGATGGGACAGAGGTTGAAGCCTAGATGACAGTTCAGGAGCTATCAAGTTGGGGACTATCTTTTTAACCCCGCCCTGGTGTGAGAGACTAGTACTGGATACACCAACCCAAATGTGACAATACTCTATATATGGGCGAATGGTGACTTTGTAGAGAAACAGGATACTTTCAGGCGTAACTTTCTAGTACGAAAGAGAGAGAGATAGAGATAGATAGATAGAGAGAGAGAGAGAGAGAGAGAGAGAGAGAGAGAGAGAGAGAGAGAGAGAGAGAGAGACCAATTTTTCGCAGCGGCCCTGGCAATGCTGTCAATATATCTGTTCCAACTCATATTCCCTGTGAACGTTAGGCCGAGGAGTTTGAAAGAAGTGCTCACAAGTAATGCATCTTTAGCCATGACTATTGGTGGTAGAGAAGGTTTCTTGTAATTATTGAAGGAAACAAGCTAAGTCTTGGCAACATTGTATGTTACCATCCATTTTTGTCACCATTAAACCACAGATCGGATGTCTTCCTCCAGTGTTTCTGCCATTTCCTTAGATATGTGTTCATTTGTTTTCCCCTCGTGCCTCTTATAGAGCGTGGCGTAATCAGCAAATATACTCATCTCAGAGACAATTTTATCTGGGAGTTAATTTACAAATATTAGAAATAATAAAGGTCTAAGGATAGACCCTTGAGGTACTCACGCATTTATATCATATTGTTTAGATGTACGATCGTCGAGGATTCCTCTCTAATTTTAAAAGGATTTAATTATGTTATATATTCATTCAGTGGTACTGTATGATCTGATTTTCCTGAGAAGACCATCATGCAAAACCCTGTCAAAAGCCTTAGATATATCTAGGGCTACCGTTGTATTCTCCCTTGCTTTATTCAGTGTACGGTATATACGTTCAAAGATTACAGTAAGGATATCTACTAAAGAACGGGCTTTCCTAAATCTATATTGTTGGTCAGTCAGAAGTTTAGCAGCTGTAAGCTGATGGACTAGAGCTTGGTTAATTATGGACTCAAATAATTTGGCGAAAAGCGGGAGGATGCTAATGGGGCGATAATTTAATGGATCAGTTCTTTTGCCTGAATTCTTTTGAACTGGTATCAAAGAAGCAGATTTAAAGCAGTCAGGAAAAAAAGCTTCGTTTAGGCATTTGTTGTAAAGTTTGGAGAGGACTGGACCTACATAAGCGGAGCATTTTTTATAACACAGCCGGGATGAAATCGGCTTAACATGTATTTGACGTCTCTAGATTTTTTAATGATATCATGCACCTTAGAAGGGGTAATCATCTAGTGTGGCGTCTGTCCGTAAAGGAAAGCCAGGAAAGGAAAGTATATATATATATATATATATATATATATATATATATATATATATATATATATATATATAAGATTAGGTAGTAGTTTCTTGGAAGCATTGTTGGTAAAGGAATATATGGAAGTGGTAAAAGCCAAAAAGCAATGCGAAAAAGACCGGAATCATGAGAGTAAAGAAGAGAAAAACAAACAAGTAGACGGATGTGTTTGCGAAGAGAAATGTCTACCTGTTAATTCATCTATCATTCCTCACTTCAATGTATAATTATTTTATAACCAAGTTGTCCGGTGTATATAAAGTCCGTTGGTGGTAATGAACTTTGATTACTTTCGGGACAAAGGTACCTCCCCTTTTCAAAAAAGAAAACAAAAGTATATTTAAGATGGCGGGAGAGAAGAGGACAGTGTAAGGTAACAATTTCTGCCGGTAATATATATATATATATATATATATATATATATATATATATATATATACCTATATTTATACATTTTTATTTAATCATATGTACATATATATTTGTATAATAACTATTAATTTAGACCTACATACACTTGTGTTTCATGCTTACGCAATCCTTAGTGTAGGTAAAAAAAATAC